>NW_027283192.1:10000-46755 GCF_046629955.1 Centroberyx affinis | reverse complement strand
GTCTGCTTCACAAGCTGGCTTTGTGGCCATAGCCCTGACAATGAATCCCTAGTAAACTGTGGCAGATGTGGCTATACCAATCTTCCACAGGTGATACGCTGGCTTTCCAGCCTCGCTGTTCAGCCTCAGCTGCTAGCTCAGTGTATTTAAGCTTCTCTCTTTCATTTGTCTTTTCTACTGCTTCTTCCAATGGAACAGCAAACTCTATAATGCAAACAGTCAACTGAGTTCTGGACCAGGTCGAGCTGGTGCTGACAATCTCTGGTGGGACTATAAATTGTTTGCCTATGTCTGTAGGCTAGGCTTTCCCAATGCCTAGCCTGCTCTAGTTCTCTAACTCGTGCCTACATAAGTAGCACATGCAGGCACAATAATAATAATTTCTTGTTCACCTTCACATACAAAGCCAATGCGATGCATAGGGTTCTCTTTCTCTCTCTCTCTCTTTGGGTAAAGGATTAATTGCTGTTCATTTTGCCGCTGACAAGGACTTCAAACCTTGACTATGCCGCCAAGTGCATTAACCTTGCATCCTGACAGGATATGTCTAAGCAATGCTGTTTCACAAAAACATGTGAGGTCCTTACCTCACCACTGGTTGAGGTTTTGGGGTGATGACAGCACATCATATTTTGCTCCGGTAATGAATATTCCACCATATTTCAAAGCTCTTTCCAGCTAAGCTTGTTCCTCTCCACATTTCATCCTTTTCTCCATTTCATTCATTGCCCCTGCTTAGCTTAACATATTTGGTCCTTCACCTTCCTCTTTTCTAAGGTTGTTGCTTTGTTCTATGTAGGGTTGTCAAAAGTATCGATTCTTCGCTAAGTATCGATACTTCGATAAGTATCGATACTAAAAAATTTGAAATGGATACAATACTCATTTGCAACAGTATCGATACCAGCAGCGCTTTCTCTTAATGAAAAATCAAACATATTATTTCTCCGCCTCCACTAGCCACATACACACACACACACACACACACACACACTGCACCGCTGCCCACAGCCCCTCCTCTCACTAGTAGCAGTCAGCTGGGTTGTTGCCTCAGTCAGCACATATGCCACAGAGTGGTGCCGACGATAACAAGTCAAACTTGGCGAAGCACCTTAAGGACCGACACGCCAGTCGAGAGGTTAGCGAAAGATCCCGTTTCAACATCACTGAAGCATTAAAAATTTATCATAAACGGTTAATGTACCCTCCACATCATCCGTTTTAGTATAGCTAGCAAACCAAACGTTAGCTACAGAGCTAGCTAACGTTATCAATTAGGTTTGCCAGATGCCCGGTTTTCGACCGGACTGTCCGGTTTTCAGATGCATTGTCCGGGCCCGGTCAGAAGGCGCGACCGACGTTGAAATATAGCCCTGCTGATTTTTCCCGATCATTGGTGAGTATCTGTTGTTTCAACAAGCTAAACGTGTTCTATAGGCTGATGACTAGAGCAGGGGTAATCTGCTGTGTAAGTGCAAAGTTTTGAATGAGTTTTATCAGGCCTACGTTATGGAGAAGCGTGCGTCTGTCTGTCTGTCCGTCCATCTGTCTCGTTTGCACCGGGATTTCCCCCTCCGTTGTCGGATATTAAGGGACTAGTTTGGGTCTCTGTGTCTGTGTTTTTTGCTTAGTTGCTTGCATGTTAAAATTATATTTTAACATGAAAACAATAATTAAAAAAAAAAGATTGAAAATTCATTTTTCCCCCGTGGTATCGAAAATGGTATCGCATATCGATATTTTCCTGGGTATTGTATTGAAGTTAGAAATTCTAGTATCGTGACAAACCCAGTTCTATGCAGGTTTGCCTGTGCTAAGATCAATGCCTCCAAGACTTCCCCATAGCGACTCCAAGACTGTTGCACTTGCACTACAGTGTCCCTATGTTTAAATATCGATTGTGCTCTGGGAGCTTACTTGAGTTTTTAGTAAGGAGGTCTGTACTCACAAAGATGCTCAGGGCTCAAAACTTTCTCAAGACATTTATTAATGGCATCGGGGAGCCTAAATACTGATGCTTCAGAGAGTAGCCTTCTTCAGTGTGCTGGGGTCTACTTGAGTTCTTGCAACTTTACTTTTGTACATTTGAATTCCTCGGTTAGGATAAATAGAAGAAGTACTGCAGGGACTCCTTTCTAATACAGTGCGAAGACAGCGTGGGACTCCTAGCCGTTTCATAACATACAAGTTAATCATTCCCTCAATCATATACATTGTCAAAGGCCATGTCAGCGAGGACACCATAACTTTAGCTTGCCTGGTAATACTGAGCTCCCTAGGCATTGTAAATCTCTTGTTACATCCTGTCTTAACCTGAATCTCCTCTTTGTCAGGTTTAAGCTATACTATCTACCTAACCTTCTGACAGACTTCTCTGATATTGCTGACAAAAGCACTGGAGCAGCACATCCACTGCCGATATGATCCCTTGATATCATGTCATGGATCAAAGACCATAGCAAGTCTTTGGTCAGATATGTGAGTGGACTAGACTCTCCTGCCAATCACCATTCTGTTAATTCCACTTGCTATGAGAAACCAACCACTGATTGCAGCTATATGTCTGTGCAGCAACCAGTGAACCTAATTTGCTTGTGGTTGTAATTGTTCTCGTTATATAAGAGGAACAGATGCTGGTGGAACATGATGAGCATCAAATGACACCGACTGTGAACAGAGTCTATGAGTGGGCGAGACTCACTTTTGAGCTGTCCTCTAACATGGCGGTCATCCCCAGAGTGCTCCTCTTCATAGTGGTCTTGGAGTTGATAGAATGACTGCAGGTCCTTCAGGCACAGAGGGCAAAGAAAGCCCTCCTTCACTTCCCCTGTGCCCTCAAAGGGGGGTGGGTAGCTAGAGGCCATGACAGGTGAGGCTGTGGAGTAGGACTGGAGAGAAAAGATGCAAGGTGGCAGGATCCCACTTCATTCCACATGGCACTGGGTGTGCAAGCCACCCCATGTCAGCTCCATCGCACCTGAGAAAAGCCTGGTGATTAGCACAAAAAACAAAGCAGAAGTGAAGATTTAGACGAAACACATTCCTAACGAATCTTTAATGGGGGATGAACATTTTGACTAGCTTGTCCCAAAATCCAACCCATATTGGAACATGTACTCCATTTGGATATGAATTTCAAACACTTCTGGTCATTTATGCCTACCTAAATATGCATAATTGAACACAAAGCTAGAATGCCTCATTTTTATCAGTTTAAAACACACACAATGGCACGGGACAGTTTGCTAAATACTTGAGGACAACTGAACATTTTCTAAAAACCTTCTCTAAAAATACTATTCAGTAGGCTTCCAGTAGCATTGATCCAATTGTTTCTGCTATGAATGGTAGATTATATGACAGACATACTGAATTACAGAAGATGTTGCTAAACTACAAGATATTCTGAATCCCCGGGCATTGAATGTAAGTAAATGTAAAATATATTCGGTTTATTACACCATATATAGTGTCACATATTACGTAATGTTGCTTTAATCTATGAGTAATAAGGCGGGCTCATATGCACACACCCTCTGGTCCGGTTCATGAAAGTTGCATGTTAGAAACTGAGCTGTGGAGTTGCATAAACCATGCAAATTCAACATTTCACTCTAACTGTAGCCGTCAGCAAATCGTGGCATCACTATGGCGACTTATACACGTTTTCTTGAATCACATGAAAATGAAATCAGACTTAAGCATTGCATGTAAAGCGAGCTATGTAAAAGTTCAGTTCAACATAAGCACAACATAAGCACAATTTACTGGGGCAGCTGTCCACATAACCGGGGAAATAAACTAGATAGCTAACGTTAGATGATTATTGTACTGGTATTTACTATAGCTACAAGCGACCAAAGTTCATTATATGGTGAAATGTACATATTAACTATCCATTTGCTATCCAATTATGTTGCTAACTTACCGTTACACTGAACAGACACAACGTAGCTAGAACGCTAGCTGCAAGGCTCGCTAGCTTTGGTTATCGTTTCTGCAATCTTGTAGCTTAAAATCACGGAAATAAATATAACTTCGCAGACAAAAACAAATATCTGAGAACCAATCAACGCGAGGGATCATCTATACTTACAAATTTAGTCAACAATAACTGTGTTGTTGACAGTTTGGATTCTCTTGACAGGTCGAAATACCCAGCTGCAGCACAGCAGCCCTGCCTAGTCAGGTGATTAGCATACAGTCGGTATGGCACGGGAGAAGGGACAAATGGCACGAAACAACTGACGCGAGAGGGATAAAATGTTATGTAGCCCCCAGCAGTTATATCAACAATTTAGCACCTTAAGTTTCATGGTTTTTTGTTGTTGTTGTTGTTGTTGTTGCTGTTGTTGTGTTAGTGTCGTCCTCGTGTAGTATGTACTGTATGTAGGTTAATCGCTGCTTGAAATAATGCCAGCCAAGTGATGACGTTTTGTATAGTAGCCTACAATTTGTTTGCACTGTAATGTGTAAATATGAGTGAATATGAAAATAATAAATATGAGAATTGTAAATATGAGTCATTTGTGCCGGTGTTATGCCGAATACTGCATGCCTGCCGGGAAAGGCATGCACCTCGCGGAAGCCGCTGTCCCAGTCGAATTACACAGGTCTGCATTTCTACCTGCCGGGAAATGCATCCCCCTCCTATCTCAGGCCAGGTGAGGGTCACCTGCATGAAATTCACTCTGTCAACCAAAAATAGCCCAAAACTGATTGCTGTAAAAATGATTTGATTTGATTCTAGGGTCACCAGAATCAAAGTTATAGGGGGGATGCATTATTATAGGTAGGAATGCATACCTGCCGAGGTAATTAACATTATAAAAGAGCAATTATTCTCACAAATCGTTAAAATGTGAGATAGTTTCCCCTTTCGTTGGCTTGTAATAGTGTAATATGACTGGGACAGCGGCGTCCGCGAGGTGCATGCCTTTCCCGGCAGGCATGCAGAATTCGGCATTACACCTGGAAAAGTTTGCTAATATTGTAATGCAATGTCACGGAAAGGCTATATATTGGCAAATTAAACTAGTTGTAGTTAGTTGTAGTATGCGTAATTACGCCTCATTAGCCTGCAGAAAACGGTGATGGATTTTCGAGGGGATTTTATTTTGTATGATGAAAAACACAGCACGAAAGCCATAAACAAGCGATGTCTGTCGTGTAAGAGATTGCCTTTAAACAACCCTTGCCCACACAACATTACGCAATTGTATTGTAGCCTATCTCCATTTGTCCCTCAGGCATTTCAGATAAAATAGAGACCAGGCATGATGTTATAGGCTGCTGGCTCTATGTTGCCCTTTTTGGACGTCTAAACTCGACTTTCACAGTGAGTTGTGCTTTCACTGACATTTCCCTCTGAGGTCCTTCTTCATTGGAATGAGCTTTATAAAGTTACCTGTGCAACTTATGTTTTCAGCTCTGAAGTTCAAGACAAGACAAGCACTGACTCACTGGGCCTTGTGTGCTGTAGTTGAAAGTTGTGTGGGTTCCAAGATGTCACTTTCCCCTGGCGTGTGTGTCTCTGTGTGTGTGTGTGTGTGTGTGTGTATGTGTGTGTGTGCGTGCGTGCGCGCGTTTCAATAGAGTTTACAGCTGAAGATTGGACCAAGTCCCTATCTTAACTCGTGTGCTTGATGGACAATTTGCATATTGATCAAGCCTGTGGGTAACAGCTCCCCAGACAGTGATGGAATGAGCCTAATTAAGCTGAAGAGAGAGTAGGGTACCTGACACACACTGCCTGTTATTGACTGGCATTAATTACTGGAGATGGGGCTATGGCAGGGTAATTGCTTCGTTGGACTGGACACTTAGGCCTAGTTGGGTATGTTTACTGAATCAACAGTTTATAGGCTTTTACATTGCATGAAAGCTATGTTGTCTTGCGTATTCACTCTGCAACGAATGTGATGTGCAGGCCATAAATCTTTACCAATGCATTTTATTGTACAACAAAATTATTGGTGATAGGCTTTAAGGCAAAGGTAACATACAATTTACAACAGTAGGTTAAATAAACTTGGAATCCATGCAATAATGTTTGTGTAGAAAAATAATCAATGGCACACTTTATTTGCTGTGGTATTAACTATTTTTACATAAGTAGAAAATAAATTATCAAACAAAAAATAAACCATTAAATCTAAACGAATTTCGTATCTATGACTATGAACAACCATTTAAGAGTGTGAATATGAGCTCAATGTGTTTTTCCCGTTTGGGCATACTGGCAAGCGTCTGCAGCCTCACAGAGGCTACACCGCCAAATCCAATATGGCAAATGCTTTCATCCTTGGTCTTGGATGACAGCCTGTGTCACTAAATAACAACGCATAATAATGATATAGATTCGACACAGGCGACACTCTCTTATGAATAGGTTATTTCTAATGACTTTAATCCAAATGGGCGCCTCTGCTTTCAAGTTTAGTGCACAATTACGCACAAGCTCTCCAAAGAAACAAACAGCAGACAATGTTCGGAAATGTCTTCCAAAGAAAAATACTGTGGCACAAAAGGTGTAATAATGTAAACTGATTAACTTTTTTAAAATAATTAATCATGGTCAATTAATTTACACATTTATTTGTTTACATTACAGCAGTAGATACGCACACCAGACCTTTTAATTGCCCTACTCTTCTTCCACCAAATCCTCCTCGGGTGCCGACCTTTTACCCGGGTGTTGTCTCTTCTCCTCAGCATGACTCTTAATGTTGTCTAAAAAGTCGAGCAACAGGCTGGTGTTGCTGCAGCTCGTAGGGTCCAATACATCACATGGACTGTTTGTGCCTAAATCCGGACTCGAGTTATCCCAAAAGCGTTTTCCGGGGTGTTGACGCTTTTCCAACTCTTGCAGGTCTCCATCCCCATCCGCATCCTCGCCCTCATCCTCAGACTCAGGGTGGCGCTTACCTGGGTGCTGGCGTTTGCTGTGCAGCACCAGGTAGCGCTTGCCTGGGTGCTGTCGTTTCGAAAGTTCACCTAGGAGCATGATGGGGTTTTCAGAAATCGGTCCCATCATCGAGCGCTTTCCCGGGTGCTGCCTTTTCTGGAGCTCCATGAACGAGTCCATTTCATCTTCGCGTTTTCCCGGGTGCTGTCTCTTTTCAACATCCACGTAGTCTTCATCCTCGTCCTCTTCTCTCCGCCCCGGATGCTGCCGCTTCTCCAAGTCCTCGCTGTATCTCTTACCGGGATGCTGTCGTTTTGTTACCCACTCTGGCTGAGAGGAAAATCCCTCTGGAGAATGGAACGGAGTATACTTAGATTACAACTAATACTTTACATACTTGAAATGTCCCAGCACTGTAAAAATGTCTTTCCCCATTTTTCACAACTGCCGCGCGTAAATTACGCACAGCCTACCAATTGAGTGTACTTGGTCATTTAAATTTCAAACAGCATTGCAAATTGGAAGAAATGTCTTTGCTACTTTTGTATTATTTAAACATTACTTCATTTGTAATGATCTATCTGGAAAATATCCAAAGCTAGGCATGAAGCGCACTGGGATCTGTTGAAGAAGAATTGTTAAGCTTGAAGCCTCTTTTCAAAGCAGTGTGTTGTCACTTCAGTTAAAGACTGTTTCATGCTAAAAGACAAATACAAGTCATCAGATTATAGTAGTAGGGAATATGATTTTATAGAACAATAAATTCCATTCTAATTTAATGAATACGCATTTGTTCATGCATTGAATGTCACAATTTTGCATACATGCTATGCTTCCTATTTAGTTTGGAAAGAATGCCGCGTAATTGCGCTGGTGTTGCCTGAAAAATGACCCAAATCATATCTTTTACGCACCATTTCTGCCATCGTCATCCTTTATCTTCTTGAGAATGGACCGTAGCAGGAGACTCTCTGCTCTCTGTAGTATGATGTCGTCTATGGTCCTCCGGTCCCCCGTCTCATCCTGTCCTCCAGACACCGCTAAGTTGCAGACCGTGAGAGAAGCCAAGATGATCAGACACGTCGACTTCATGGTAATTTAGTTGGTCCTGTGTTGAGGAAATAAATGATGGTCGATTGGAAACATATGACATAAGATGAAGTGAAATTGATAGGCAAACATAGGCTGCACTGCAAAAATATCCATCAAGTCTTTTAATGTAATAATGAGACATGAAGTCTTATTTTTCTTCAATCTTGTCATTTTCGTGATACTAGTAGAGAGATCTCCCTTATTTTTCTCTGTTTCTAGTTCTAGATGATTCCTGAAATAAGTGAAACTGCACTGGAAACAACTGAAATGATCTCACCCCGAGGGCAGAATCTTTCACTTGTTTTAAAGAAAGAAAGAAAGGGTTTTATGACTGAATATGAGACTCAATGATTTGCAAGGATAGACCCAAGTTGGAAAATAAATGACGCTGTCTAAAATCCCTTATGCTTATGAATGAATTTGTCTCAACCTGTCATCATGCAGCAGTACCTAAATCTAAATCTCCCTAAATCTGCAACACGGTACAGTAGACACTGTATAGTATATAAGCATTCAAAGTGATCCATACTTACTTGGGAATTCTCCAAATTCTCCTGTTTCGCAGTTTCTGTTGAGCGCACCACCGGCAGTGATGATAGTTGCTCTGCTTCTCTCAGCGGCTGGTGACCCGTAAAGGCCAAGTCTAGAGGTATGAGCTGATAACTTTGCGTCTCACTATTTATACTCACCGGTCACTGGCGTCACACCACGCTGTACTCATTTCTCAGGATCCCTCGTCTCCATTGATGTCACCAAGTCGTGCGTAACTGGACGGTGGTGGATGATTGCCCAATAGGGGATGCTGTCCAATTCGTCATTTGAAAATCAAACAAATCGACTGAGTCTGTGACAGAGGGCAGGTAGTACTACATAAAGACTAGATAAGATACATTCATTCATAAACATGGGGAATTTTAGACTGCGTAATTTGTTTTCCAACTGATGAGATATTGGAAAGATGGAGAGATTGGAAATGAAAATGTCCATTTTAACAAGTCATTTATTCTCATATTGAGTCTTAAAATCTTACTCTCTTCAAACAAGTGAAACATGTTGGTGAGATAATTACACTTGTTTCCGATGCAGTTTCACTTTTTCAGAATTTGTCAACATTTTGAAACAAGATGCACCAAATGACGTCACTCATTAATTTGGCTCTAATTAGACTGGACTCTGTCCTCACAGATCGACTCCAGTAGGCTGGGTGTTTCACCGTGCTTTGCCAATAGGGCATCCAAATTAAGACCGATGTGGTTTCAGTATCTTGGCAAAATGTCTTGAGCTTTTCAAGTGTGTCAGTTGAGGGACGCTGAGAACGACCCATTCATATATTCATAAATATCCTGAGGTCACAGGTGCAAAGCAGATGTCACATGGATGCCCAGTAGGCTCAAGAGGGACAGCTGACCCCATCAGTCTGAGCATAAATAATGGCCTTTTCATTTACATGTCTGACCCAGCAGGATTCATTATGCACAGTGGAATCACTCCAGACTCTCGGTGAACTCCACTGTCAGTCAGCGGTGATGTTGGTGTGAATTGAATTGACCGTGTAATGGTGTAATTACTTGGTTTCAGCGTACTGTCACGTCCAATAATTCAAACAGGTTTAGACTCCAGTCAAGCTTGCAGTTAAAAACATCAATATCATTTGGACGAGCATTAGGTATGCTCCATGATTGATTTCAGCGCATAGTCCCATAGGCCTATAGCTAGTCCACAAGTCATTATGATATGATATGTCTTATGATATGATATGTCTTATTTCTCTTTGTGCTGGGACCATGCACACCTCTCTTTCCCATTCTTTATAACATTGAAATAAAAACACAATAGATACAGTACAATATCCACTCACAAGGTAAGGCTATTGAGAATAGTTCCACATCCAATATGATTTCTAGTCTACAATGTTTCCGTTGGATCGATTCTAGTCATACAGGTAAAAGAAAAGAGCTAAAGGAATGTCTTGTTAAACTACACCAGCTGAATTAGTGTCACTTCCCTCAGTGAAACTAAGTTACGGAGAGTGTGTAAAAGAGACAGTAGAATTCCCAATGAGCCAGAAGAACGTTCCCTGTCGGCCTGTGATTTCTCTCCGTAAAGGAACACAGATGGTGGCAGTGGCACAATTAAAACATGTCTGACCTGTGTGGCCATCCACCTCCTTGCGTCTGTTATGTGTGTCCCTCCTTTCTAGTAAGTGCAGTGTGTAAAGACATGCCCAAAGGGACCAATTAATTACGAGGGGAAATGTGCATGTGTATGTTGGTTTTTAAGCAAGTCAAAAGGTCAGCATGTGCTTCAAGTGAAAGTCTGGTGGTTCTGTTGAATCTGAACATGGTGTTCCTGATGCTGAGAACATCCTCCAGAACAAGGAAGATATAAAGATTGCTCCAGGTTTAGCAGCCACCACCTTGTCGCTTTTTTTTTTTTCTTCAGTGCTTATTACTGCAAGGCTGTGATTAAAACATGCCCTCCTTTCTCTTGCTTCACCAGTGCACATCCAGTACAAAGGAGCTCGCTATCAGAGTATTTCAGAGCTGGGAAATCATAACAATTAGTGTTCAGGTCAACAGTATGTACTGCGGAAGAGGACAGGTTAAGTATACACCCTCTGTGGTGGGAGACACTAACAAGGCTCCTCAGCCTCCGTCCTCTGTTTACTCTCGCCGACGTTAATTATTTATTAATTTCATTTAGTCGTGATGAACTTCTTCAGTGTGTAGAAGAGTGTAGAGTGTGTTTGCAAAGTTGGATAACATTGTTGCATGGCTGCTGCATCTGTGCCGGTTAACACAGCACAGATCAGATCCTGTTGTCTGTCAAGCTACAGTTGAAGACGGCTTCACTGAGCTCAACATGTTGAGGCTCACAAGGTTCAGGCAGTGCAGCACTCCAGTGCAGCTCAGGAGAGAGAAAGAAACATTTTCCTAGGTAACTTCGTGCTTAATGAACCCCTCAGGCTTCATTGCAGCCCCCGTAATCCTCACTGCTTCGGTAATGGGCAGTCAAAGCTACTTGTGGTGATGAAATATACTCAAAGGGAAAAACACATGTACAGTATATACCACCGCACATCCGTGCAACCTGTTAACTAAAGAGGACGGTGGACCATGTTTGCTGCAAGACTTGTTGACTTTTTATATTTTGGCATATTTTCTTCATTGCAGCTATACTTTCCGTTATTCATAGACTGTTTTCCATTATGATATTGGGAAAAGTCCCCTTGATTTTCATGCTTTGAAAAGTAATTTATTGCTCACATACGGTATGTCGTAGGTCATGAGGAAAATGACAAGGTGTCACTTTGGTAAACAGTGTGTGCAATAAAAATTTCTGACTAAATTCAAAATTCAGTTAAATAAGATAAAGAGCAGCACCAAAAAAACAGGATAGAAAAGAGTACAACAAATAAAACCACTGAATATTAAATATAGCATCTTTGTCAAATTAATTTGACAAATTAATTTGACAAAGATGTTTCATTCATTTCAAATACAAATTATATTCTTCTTGTTTTGTGCATTGATTCAAATGCTACTTGTCCAGAAACTCAATGAGAATTATTAGGCTTCCTGAAAGGGAAGAATTACTCCAATCCTCGTGACAGTGACATCTCCTCATTCACAGTAATGGACGATGGCTTTGGATTGCAGATTTCAGTCAGTGGGATATTTGATGGGGTGTCAAGCTGACCGGGATATCATGCAGTAGAGCGTAATGTGACTTTGAATTATATGCCATTTTTGTGACACTGAACAAGGATCAAGGTAAAAACTGGGGGAAAAATGCTCCAGATGAGCCAAAACCTCAATTATAAAACAGATCTGGTCCTCAGCTCTGATTGGCTGAGACACATTTGAAGCTGTTGTAAAATACCCAATAAGTAGCGAGACATTTGTTGTGGTATGAGTGGTGATTTTCAGATGGTGCATTAATATTAAACATTAAAAAGAATTACGCAAGCACAGAGAGCAGGTTGGACTTAGCAACCATGATGTTTAAGTACTGTTCAAGAAGCATATTGCTTGGTGGAAGATTAACAGTTAAGTTCTTTTTATATTTAACTATTACTGATTAAATATAAAAGCGTTAATGAACATTTGCATTCTTTCTGCCACCACTATATAAGAGCAGTAGGCCGGTTGACAGTGCTTAACAAGCTGTTCTAAAATCATGGTGAAGCACAGCCTGGCTTATGGCTTAATAAGTCTCTAGTATTTTCTCTTAAGGCTGGGAATGAGGGATGATTGAACAAACAGAGATGAGTTCAGAGGAAAAGAGTTGATAGAAAGTCCCCAAAGTTCAGTGGCACCCAAGTTACTGGTTGTGTGGAAGGAGAGAGAGGATTGGTAGACAGGTAAATCCAACAACTTGGAGGAGGAGAAGACAACAGAAGAAGACACTTCCAAGTGACGCGGTCGGAGCAAGTTAGAGAGGCACCTGACCAGACATCTGACTGTGACAGCAGGGGCATGTAAGGACCAGACACTGGGAGACAGACGGGATGGAGGCAGACACCAGAAAACACAGAGACACAAACAAATAAATAAACAAATGGATGAGTGGGTGTGTGTGGATGGCGTGGTGATAGCCCCGTCTCCCGGAACTGACACAGGCCTGACAGGGGTCGCTGTGGCCGGGGATGAGTGATGGGTTACAGGGTCCGGTGGTGGAGATGGCTGGCTGGGCGGTGGTGAGGGTGGGGGGGCTCTGGAGCATGGGGTCACAGGTCAGGAAGAAAGACTCAGCTTTGCTGGATAGCTTGTTGTCTTTGGGCTTCACAAGCCCCGAGTAACACCTTCAAGCTCCACTGCATGATAATATAATACAGCAATTCAAAGGAAAGCTACTCAACAGTGACCCATTAATATTGAAGTGTTTGTCAGGTTCATGTTTTGGTTTATTTTAGTCTACTGGTTTATTATTGTGCATGATTTGTCAATTGTTCTGTATCACTGGCTTGTTATTATTACTCATCCCCTGTTGCACATATTTTTGGGGATATTATGATGATAAATTGTGAGGTAGATTAGACTTAAACTGCTGTAATGTCATTTAGTTTCTAAATTAGCACACAAAAGAATGAGTTCTCACCTGAGGTGATCGTTTTCTGTTCATGTTGCTCTTTGAGAGAGCTCCGCGAGTTGAATGGTTGGGCTAAACTGTCAAGGAAAGACGCTTTCATGCTGGTCTCTCTGCTGCAGGGCACAAGGGTCCACAGGGTGACAGGAGTGATGCACATGGTGAGTAATCCTTGACCCCCAGTGCTTAGTGGGTATCCAGACTCGGGGCATGAGGAGGGCATGGAAAAGAGGAGATGAGGGACGGGGACAATGTGCGTCAGAGAGGGCGTGTTCATTGGCAAGTTACTGGAGGTAAATGTCAAAACAGGCTGGTAAAGGGCCCACACAGTGGGAGAGCGGCCCCCTGCTGCTATTCATGAAATAATGCCACTGTCAGATGAGTTCGCTAAGACTTAAATTCATCACAAAGAGGGCAGTCCTCTAGTAGAGGGGCTGTGACATCAAGTGAAACACTGCCTCCCTAAACCCATGATGTCAAACCTCCCAAACCCCACCATGTTGATGGCATGATGTCAGCAGTATGATCGGCTTAGTGCTTACCTATGGAAAATTGAAAGAAAATACATATTTTTGTAGTTTTATACCACTGCTTTTTAATTAAGGTGATATTTTTCTTGTATTTGAGCATTTTGGACAAAAGTGAAGTAAACATTTCCCCCCAGCAGGAGTGGCAAATGTATATTTATATGGATCCTATTTAACCTTCACACACACATGCACACACACATGCAGGCATGCACACACACACACACACACACACACACACACACACACACACATACACACACACACACACACTCACTCACTTGTAATTGCAAAAGTTGTTCTGGCACGTTTGTGTGTGTCCTTGTTCACTTGCAACTTTTCCCCGTTTTTCACTAGTTGTTAAAAGTGTTATTGGATATTGTTAACTTCAGTCTTTTCCATGACTATTGCCCCCCCCCCCCCCCCCCCCCCCGCACATGTGTGACAGGGTTTTTTTCTGCCAGTTCAAGGCTGGGAAGCCAAAGTCTGTACTCAGACTCTAGGAAAGCTGTGTTTGTCTCTTTTCCCACACTGACGATTAATGCATTATATCTTCATCTTTCATCATACTGAAGGGTTTGCTGGAGACCAACACACACATACACACACGGACGCACACACACACAGAGCAGAAGAGAGAGAAAGAGAATTTTGCATTATTTATTTTCGAATTTCATCTCTGTCTTTAGCGGTGTGTCTGGTTGCCCCGAGAATCCCATTATCTCTCAATAACCTGCGAGGCGCCTGTGTGTTTCTTCAGCCGGGGACCGTGATTAGTGCACTACTACCACATGCTACAGCTCACTTATCATCGCACTCCCTCTCTATCCCTTCATCTCTGTCCTCCTTCATCTCTCCATCCCTCCATCACAGTCAGATAGTGTCTGGGCCCGACCGTAATCGTGGTAGATTGAGCTGATCTTTCAGTCGCAATGCCTGGGTGAAAATGCAGATGTGAAGTTTTAAATATTTCATTCTTCAGGAGCGATGAAAGGGAAAGTATTTCAAGGGGAAAAAAGTTCAACAAGGAGTCTCTAATCAGAGTGGAAAGTTGTTTAATGCAAATGGCAGTAAAGTTTGGTTTGTTAGAATTCTCTTAGCACACAGTTGATTTTTAGGGTTTGCTTGAAAGGCCTGAAGTCTTTCAGCACCATCGCTGTCCTTGCATCATATTCTACTAGACAGTCATAGAGTCCTTGGATGTTGCCTTTAAGGCCACGAAAGACATTTTTGATACATTGTCGATTGGCAGTAATAGCAAAGTATTTCCAATAATAGTTTTTCATCACCATTTGATTTCTTACTACCTAAATTGGTTTTTGTCTCATTTTCCAAGTCTCATCTCAGCAAAAGGACATGTTGCCTACGTGCATTGCCTTGAGATGTTACCCATATATCATGTCTTTCATATTCTGGGCTGTAGAGATGATAATGTTTCAATTGGACAGCAGTTAGCTAGTCCAAGCTTGTGTGTCTGCAGTTGCTCTCTACTCAGAGAGGCAAGGCCTGCTTCACAACCAGACAAATCCATGAGGATCATGCTGTGTCTATCAGACTGCCACCCAAAAAAGGTGTGATTATTCCAGGAAATAAATAAGTGTCTTAATCTCATGCTGTTTGACATGCAGGCACAAAGGCAATGAGTAATTCACAATGATTAAAATATGATTGCCTCTTTCATTTTAGGGGTCTTTTTTCTAGAATATCTAGCTTCAGATTTCTAAGCCTCCAGTTGTTATAGAGCTTGCAGACCTCCCAGCCATAAGGCATTCTTACAGTAAATTATTCTACACTATACTATACTATGCTAATCTACCCTCTGTATGCCAACTCTTCAGAACATTTCACAAGCATCGCAGAAACATCTCGGATTAAAATCACCCAATAGTATTTTCAGTCTTTTGTGGTCCTCAGTGGCTGCGTGGGAACGTGTGAGGATGCAACATGATAGCGATGTGCGACCAGTGTATCACTATCAGCATACAGAGTTAGCTAGAGCAGAGAGGTGTTTGGCCGTCAGCTGCAAACCATCCATCTTGACTAGGTAACCTGAGGGGGATCACACACAGACAGAAAGTCCTCCTCCAGTATCCCACTATAAACAACCTTCAGCTAAACTAATCTAATTGGGGGAAATGGTAGGCGGCCGCAAAGCATATTTAAAGTATATTTATCACCAAATGTAAATGCCACAACATGCAAATGCTGCTGTCTCTCCTTTACCCCTATCTTCTTCTGCATGAGATGGAATAGTTATGTCATACTTATGTCAGACACTTGGAGAAAACACTTACATTCCATTTTCAGGGATTGCTCACCAGAAAACACCTGTTTAGGCCTCACAGCTGCTGAAGTAACAGGATGTCCCCTTTCAATCCATTACACCATGTTCAGGCTGAATGGGCCAGTGAAGTGGTACGCTACATAACATAGTTAAAATTGTTTTATTCAATGTGATTTTAACAATAAATTGACAAGACTACCACTGTGATCAAGATGAAGTCTATCATATAATACATTTCATTTGAAAAGATGTAAGATGGCAAAACAAACTGTGTGTGTGTCATG
Source organism: Centroberyx affinis (assembly GCF_046629955.1). Taxonomy (NCBI): domain Eukaryota; kingdom Metazoa; phylum Chordata; class Actinopteri; order Beryciformes; family Berycidae; genus Centroberyx; species Centroberyx affinis. Next base: position 30,573 of record NW_027283192.1, on the reverse strand, counting down.
CTGTGTGTGTGGGTGTGTGTGTGTGTGTGTGTGTGTGTGTGTGGGGGGGTGGGGGGGGTGGCAGGGGTGGACACATATGCTTCTGTTTATTTGCATTTTTTCAAATTATATATGTGTTATATATGTGCCCACTCAATTTATGTAGCATGAAAGTGTATTCAGAAAAAATCTGTATTTTTCTTTGAAAGTGCTCATCAAAACATTGGTCATAATCACATCCGTTACATCTGGGCTTATTTCTCACTGGTTCATCGACCTTATTGACAGGTGGAGTTTGAAAGCCAGGCCACTTCCCGTACGGTCCATCTGACCAGACCTCCTCTGAAGCTCCTGCTTCTGTCTATCTTAGCAACCTCAGACCAAACAAATCCATTGCTACATATCAAGTGCTGTTGTAGCAACAATGCAACATCATTTGCAGTGACTGGCTATTCAATTTTAAAGAGCACAGATGCTCCAGACTTCTCCAGCCCATTTTATCTTATTGAGGGACTTTGCAGGGGGGGGCAAAAGACAGAGCATTACACCAATCATCTCTTGAAGTTGATGACAGACTCTTGAAGTATTTCCCATACACCAGTCTGTACTAGTTCTTACAGCAATATATATTCTTGTGAGTGTTGTTGTGAGTGTGACATATCAGCGGGTGACCACATGCAACAGCAAGACTACAAGCATGGACAACATAAGAGACTTGAACAATATCAGTTGCGAGATTAAAATGGTTGGCTTCATCGTTGGATGAAGAGGCACCAATTAAAATAACTGCTGTCTTTGAGGAGTTAAGTTGAAGAAAACCCTGATTCAAGAAAAAAACAAAACAGGAAAAGAAATGCTTAAAAAACAAGGAGAAACACAGATCAGCCACCTAAGCAGCAAAATAGACCCATTAGACACAGTGAAAGTAGACAGACCATGTGGTACACAAAACTGGATTACTGTCAGATTGGAGCTGTAAGCAGAGAGCAGAGCAAAATAAGCATAGGAAGTAATGAAAAAATAGACCTTTTCTTCATGGTTGCCCTGCTCCTTGATGTGTATATCACTGCTGCCGTCATTTCCACTGTAGTCTTATCTTGATAGTCAGACGGCATGGCAGGTTCTTCAACCCTCTCTTTCTCTCTTGTACCTGCAATATCTCAGTCTCATTCACCAGGCCCAAAAATTCTTACTATTACATACACATGCTACAGCTGGCCTCCTGTGCCTGTGTTGTATTTAGTTTCCCTCATGCTTTCAGCAACAATTCTATTTGTTTGATTTTTTAAAATTTCTCTTGCTCTCTCCCCTCTCTTTGCCTCTCTTTTTCTCGTTCAACATCTCTCTAACAGGCAAACAACATACACACACATACGCACACACACACACACACACACACTCCTTTTAACCGTCATTGCAGCTTTTTTCTTGAGCTCTCAATCAGAAGGTGGACTGGAGGGACGTATACTAAGCACCGACTGATTGTGTCTTTGTGGAGCAGCGTGCGAGCGGCTAGTTATGCCTGCCTCAGTGATCAATGGGAGAAGCAGTGCAACCGACAGGCTTGATGAGTGGGACACAGGCCCGAGATCTGATCTCACATCAGGGAAACAGGCTCTTCCTACCCCAAACCGTGACAAGAATAGGCAGGAGATGTGTTCACACCTTACGTCACACACTGAGGGGGAAGAAGCTAGTGGAGATGTACAGGCTCCTGGGGCTCCTGGAGCTGGATCACAAAGGCACCCATATGAAACTGAAGCCAGATTGCCAAAAGAGACTCTCCACAGCATGAAATCATGAATTCTGCAGTGTCGTCTCTTGAATTCCTACTTCTACTACTTAAGATGTGTTCCTTTTTAGCACACACACACACAAACAAACCAACACAAAATAGAATTTGCATTATCTTCTTGTTTTGTTCAGGGTCTGTAATGCCAGGGAATACCTGTGTAGTCAATCCAATCTCAGAGATGAAGCCCCTGGATATGTGACTGCAGCAGCAGGTGGTGATTTTCCCTATTGACCTATTCCCAGGAGACAGGAGTGGAGAGGGTCCTGTCTGCTCCGTCAGTTCTGGTGAGGCTGTAACCGGAAAACAATACTCTGAATCTTCATTTGCTGTCACTCCCGAGAGAAACGCACCTGTATCAGTACTAATAACGTTGTTTTCATTACGTTAGGGTAAAATGAAGGCGCGGCCCATTAGGTCACAACTATTGTTCTTCAGCTTTATCTTTGCTAATGAGGTTGTGCTCAGTTGAGGCTCGTTTCCCGGAGCTATTGTCATTCCATCTGAATTTGGACCATATTGTATCAGTCCAACATCAGACAAGTCTGTGGTCTCCTGGGATGAAAACACAGCCGTTGTTTACAGTAAAGAGCAGGACTGTCTGTTCCACCAACCTAATTGTCCACAGGCGTGGATGAAGATATACTGCCTCTCATACTATGTTTGGAGAGGTTGTAAAGGTCAGACTGCACAGACTTGATCCAAGGGCCAGACAATCATGTTTTGTTGTGATTGAACTTTTGCCACAGCTCCAGAAGATACTGACAGAGCAGTCTGGCCTTGGTAGTCAGACACAGAGCAGGCAAGTGTTCGTCAAAAATGCCCAGAAACTTCTGAACACTGAAGCCATTCTCTTTAAAGTGAAACATTATATTTTAAATGTAAAGATGGGAAATTTCCTGCCTAATGCCACCAGCTTCCCTGTGATGGAGGAAAGAATTTATTGAAGCTTTCATTGATTCCAGCTTGTTCCACATCATTGGCGAGATAGTCATTGGATACATTTTTGTTGAAACTTGAAAATATATATTTTCAGGCAAATGGGATAACATAGTGGTCTTGTTATATTAATGGATGTTCTCCTGGCTCCGGTGATTGGTAGCTGTTTGTTATAAGGCGTGCTACCATTCACTGCAAATCTATTTTACAGACTTAACAATAACCTGCTCCCTGCTTCCTGCTCTTTGAACGATAACCAAACCTTACCAAAAGAATGACGAATCAATCATCGGAGCAGCGCTTTATAGAAGAATGTCCTCTCAACGTTATTGAGCACTTTTAAGACTTTAGACACTCCTTGAATGTCTTAGATTAAGATCAAAACTATTATTCATAGAACACTGCCCATAGTAAAGACACTGATTGATTCACAGTCTTTGTATAGTTTGAAAGAGATGGGGACGCTTTAGTGAGGGACAGGAAGTTGTGTGTGTGTGGGGGGGCCAGCTGACAAAGGTCGGACAGATGGAACCACATCTGGGTTTGAGTCAACTGAAGCACAAAATGGCTTTACTTAGGCCCTTTGTTGCTGCTGAAATACTATTGTGCTGCGGAGAAAGTAAGCTGATTTCAGTAAAACGCCACTAGGAAGAAGACATAATGGCGTGGTGATTGTGGGTTGTATAGGTGGCTTCCTCATTGTACATATCATGTGTTCATCTGGACTGTTGTGTTATGTTTACTACTGCAGTAACTCGCACTGTTTTCCACTACACATTTCATGACATTGATACTATGAAGGAGAAAATATCTTGAGTTCTTCACAATATAGATTCTAAATGGAACAGATATCAGTCTGTTGGCTCAAAATTATCTTATTATCTGCCATGCACCAAGAGTCCGCTGTCTGTCCTGCCTTGTTTCCTTGTGGCTGACCTATTCCTCTGTCTATGCGTGATGTATTTATTCCCATATGGAAGAAGTTCAAATGTCATGTTAAAGATCCTGAATCTGCCAAATGGACCTTCTTCAGTATCCCTGCCATATTTTGCCTCTTTCTTCGTTTCTTTTATTTTTTCCTGCGCCCACCGGCTGACATTCAACATAGAATGACTTCTCATAGCTGTAAGAGAAATAGAAAGCCTATATATCCAATGAGTGACCTTATGGAACAGGATCTTCATTGACATTTCTGCTGGATCTCCATTCCTGTCATTAAAATAGAAGCCAGCTTGATTTATGGAGGTAAATAGGGTTTTTGGCGGTATTGCTAAGTACACACAAGGCAGCAGGACAGTTGATTTTCTCTAATGTATGTGACTTGGCTCTCAGAGCACAGAGATAATGGCTTTGTGATCAGGTCCACTGCTCAAGAACAGAGACTTCCACTCGTTCACTGAGGCCACGCTCCGTATACAGCCACCGAGATTGACTCTTGGTCCTCCTGTCAAAACTGTGATGGACCTCTGTTAAGGGCCACTGGAGTGGGGAGTTCAGTTGATAGTTTTTTAAAAGCCCCCTAGCTTTGTTTCACTGAGGCTGGTTTTACTGAATGAGTGAAGTAGAGAAATCGTTACAAAGCAGAAACTCAGCCTGCAGTCTACACTACCAACAATACACTTATATTCACTTTAAGGGTAAGGGTGTTTAATTTACATGGTCATTCCCTGAAGATGTCTGAAAATGTGTGTTGTAACACTGTTATCTTGCCCTGTCTGGCCCCTGCCATACGATATATGCACTGCCAGTCAAAAGTTTGGACACACCTGATTGAATGTATTATGTTTTTCATTTTCTTAAAGGCCTATACTTAAATGCTTGAAATTAGTTTTTTAGATAAATATAAATAGTGAAGTTGATGCCTATGTATGAATTTCTTTCCAAAGCCTTTGCCTTTCCATCAAGGCAAAGGGCGGCTACTTTAAAGAATCTAAAATATAAGATAGGTTTGATTTCTTTAACACTTTTTTGGTCACTGCATAATTCCATTTGTGTTATTTCATAGTGTTTATGTCTTTACTATTATTCTAAAATGTGAAAAATAGAAAAATAAAGAAAAATACGTGTGTCCAAACTTTTGACTGGCTGGTAGTGTACAGTATCACTTCTTGTATACTGGAATAACAGAGAGGAGATTTGGTGCTGTGAGTCTTGGTGTGTGTGACCGGGCCAAAGCCCCCTGTACTGGCCTGTCCCTCGCTGGCCTCCTCTCTGCGCTCGCTGTCAGATGTCCCTGTCACTGCCCCGCCACCCCGCCGCCCCTGCTGCCCTGCCACCCTGCCAGCCAGACGCCTGCCTGCTGCCACATTGATGGAGCTGGGAAACAGAGAGGCTGACAGTCAGCGTGACTCACCAGCCCCAAACGGGTCCCGCCCTGGGACCTGAACACACCCTTAATGCCAGCCTGGAAACCAACCTCTCAATACACACACACTCAACACGAACAGCTGCACCTTTTGCCTCCAGAAATAGGAACAATAACAGATTTATTATCAAGTTGTAAAGAGGGAATTAATGAAGAAAGTTTGTGTTTCATCCTCCCAGCAGCGGTTGTGATTCAACTCTTGTTCAACTCGTATTTTTAGTGTTGATGTATTTTCTTGCTGCAGGGCGAGGTGTTGGGGACATCGGAGTTCGGCTTGATCAGACACACACAGGCAGGTCTGTTCTCACACATTCACTGATCTCACATTGTGAAGTGTGACTGAGTGCTTGTGTGTGAGCATGTGTGTGTGTAGTGTCGTCAGCACAGGCCATACAGACGCCTGCCATGAGCACCACAGGAACACCATAGAGACATAAAACAAATCTTGATTCTATGTCTCCCCGCTGTGCACTAAAACATTTTTAAATGGATTCACTGGAAAAGTATTTCAAGGTTTTGCTGCAAAAACAAATCTCATCTCATCTTTATTTTGAATCCACAAACATGCCTGTCAGACGAACATAGCTCATGAAAGTGAGCAATTCTCTTCCTTATTCTCATCTTTCTCAGCCACAATGTTATTTATTATTTATTATTTATTTATTTAATAGAGACAGTGCATATGAAAAAACATTTAAAACCAAATGTAAATATGCCAGATTTAGCCACAGGCTAATTTTCATCTGTTGTCCCTTGGCAGATTGATGCAATCGAAATGATCATTTGTTTAGTGATACAAGATACCGAAGATAACTGTTTCATGCACTATATTATATACTATATATCATGAATTGCAGAAAATTATCAAAATTCTCTGAAAGTCTTGAGGATCAGTTGGAGATTTTAAAGATTCATTTTGAAAATGTGTTTGTGTTTACATAATGTGAGCCATGCTACCAAGGAAACAAACATTTAATACAATCAAATCAAAATACCAAGATATGATATCGAATGCAATTGGGATATGGGTGTTGGCTGTCTAAAGTCTTGTCTAGGGTGTGTGTGTGTGTGTGTGTGTGTGTGTGTGGCACTGTGCATGTCTGCCTGAAATCATCTCTGTGGATGAAAATGAGCCTAGGGTCTTGCTTTCTGCACTTTGGTCTCGTATAGGCTATAGGAGCGTGTTGTGCTTTGAAGCAGAGCTGTAACACACACACACACACACCCACACACACACACTGATACTTTTCTGCTGTTTTGATCTCTTATGAATCTGTGACTATGAGTAAGATCTATGTAAGCAGCATAGCGAGATTCAGTTCTGCTGCTGTGTTTGAAGTCCCCTCTGCAGAAGGCTTCTCTTTACAATATGTGAGTGGTAATTGAGGGTCTTCACTGATAGTATATTTAAGATAGGCTTACATGTAACTAATTAACATGGTTTCCCGACAGCATCCACCACCCCCTCATTGCCTTCCTTACATTCACCATAGAGAGAGAGAGAGAGAGAGAGAGAGAAAGAGAGAGAGAGAGAGAGAGAGAGAGAGAGGAGGGCCACTTGAGCAGGATTTCTTCAAGAGCAAGAGTGTATTGTTGGGAGGCAACAGTATAACATCTGCAGTAGAGAATTAAAGAGATAAAGATAGCAAGGGGTTGTTGTTTGTGTGTGTGTGTGTGTGTGTGTGTGTGTGTGTGTGTGTGTGTGTGTGTGTGTGTGTGTGTGTGAGATGGCCGCAGTGCTGTGGGCTGTAATAGAGCTGACAGAGCATTAGGCACACTCAACACTGAGGCAGCAGGAACTTGCAGCACAACTCCACAGAGTCCTCTCCGTCTGTAATCAGCGGAGTGCGAGGGCAGTCACACCTTCTTCTTCCTCCACACAAACAATCCCTGCTTCTCCCCTGCCCGTCTTCCTCTTTATCGCTGTTGTTTCTTTCCCCTTTTTCCTTTTCATGCCGCCTTCTTTCACTCCATTTTCTCTCTCTCTCTCTCTTTCTCTCTCTCTCTCTCTCTCTTCTTTCACTCCAGGTTTTGATTTATTAATTTGTACTCGTTTATTGTTTCATTCGGTAGCTAGTTTGGTAGCTTTTGGAAAATTGTTGTTTGGATCCACGACTTGGACGCACAGCCTTTAGGCAGGAAAGTGCAAGAAATCCCTGTTTCTATGACCAATTTAAGCAGCAAAATAGTTCCGTAAAATGAGACACTTTTTCTGTCAAGGAAACAAATTGCTGTTGGTTGGCAAAAACACTAAGAACTAGTTACAGCTATGAATGCTCTTCCACCAGATACAGCACACTTCTATCTGCTACAAATATCTGCTGGATCACTCAACAGTGTCTCCTGTGAACGACGCCTCTCTCCCCACACAGTGTACTTCACAGTTAAACTCCTCTCTCCGCTTCCCTCCCCACCTCTTCTCCTCATCTAACTGTTCTCCACTTGCTGATTCTGAGATAACTAGAAATAGCCCCCCAATAATAATACCTGCTGTCTGCTCTCCTCATCACCACATCTCTCCACTCGTCCGTTGGTCTCAGCAGGGTTGTCTGTATTAGAGTAACTCATCTCAGTGCCGATGGCAGTCTTCTAGCTCCCTTAAGGAGCCGATTCATGAATAAATGAATAAAGCAGGCAAATGATAACAAGATGGCTCATTTTATTGCATTGTGTGTGTGTGTGTGTGTGAGAGAGAGAGAGAGAGAGAGAGAGAGACAGAGAGAGAGAGAGGGACTCCTATTTTACTGTGACAGCTACCTCGAAAATATTCTATTACAATATCATTTTTTTCAAAGGAATAACTCAAGCCTGCACTTTCATCAACTGTTGATTCTCAGATAAGATCTGATTTCTCAATGCTCAGTGAGCTATTTTCTGGTGAGAATTTTATGCCTTTATGTCGGCACTCTGCATTTTGCCACTTTTTAACCAAAGTCCCAGATACTGCCACCCGACCTCAGTACATGTCTATCTGTTTACTCCAGATTGATCTTCATCTCCTCCTGAGCTGGATTATGGGGTTAGTGAGGGAACTTCAGGTGTAACCCTAACTTGGGCTGCACACCTAACCTGTGCCGGAGCAGGTTATACTCAGGCTATCGGATTCACACTTCACAAAAAAACTCTGGAAAAATGGCATCACTATCACAAACAAACATTCAATTTACAAGACCTGATATGAACAAAAACAAATACTATTGAATTAACAGATAGTCAAAAGGGCTTTTCACAGGAACTCCTGTGCTTTCCCTGGTGATTTATTAGATTTATTAGATTTATTATCAGAAATGTAATGAATGTTTGTAGTGTTTCCAGGCCATTTGCCCACTCTGGCAACAAAAGAGGGTTTCCATGAAATAGCAGGTAGCTTCCATTATTTGACTGTAGTTTATCAATAATGAATGAATTTTATTGTTGCTATAAAGTGCGATGAAATTCTTTCACAGGCCTCCCGAGAGTGACTGGTGCAATAGACTGCACCCATATTCCCAACAGCACAGATGAGACAGACTTTGATGAGACTCAGATGAGACAGGGTTTGTTATCAAAAATGTTTTCACAGCGTCTATGTGATGACACAATAAAAACTGAAAATCAATGAAAATCAAAATGAAAATCAAATTGAAAAATTCTGCCTTAATGAGGGGGCGGTGGTAAGCCTAGTTCCTAAGGTATTTACACTATTCTGTACTGTTCACTATCTAATAGCATTACTTTTCGTTTATATATTTTTTGTATTGCTCATATTCATTCATTATAGTAGTTTATTGTTCTTGAGAGAAAAACAGAAATGTTAGTGATTGATTTCTTTCCCATACTTGCCACTATTGCAGTCTATTTCACGTTGAAATTGTCAGCAGCATAATGTTTACATAACCCCACAATTATTTTTGCTTTTATTGTTATATTATTTAACTTTTTCTACTATTTTTAATCACTTATATTTAGATTCTTGTTGTGTGCTTATATTTTCTAATTATATTACTGCTGAATCCTTAATTTTGCTGCCGCTGCAATGGCCTAATTTCCCCACATGGATCCATAAAGCTTTATCTTATCTTAAATATGCTACTCTGGATCTGTCCATGTTGCATGTGATTGGCTATTTGTTACAAACCTTGCCCCTTTTATGGAAACGCACTCATAGCTGAGTGGGTTCCGATAAATAATCCTGGGTTGACAGAGAGAGTTGATAACCAGTTTTGTGAGACCGGATGGCCGGGATCGCCGTTGTTTAGTTTTGTACAGAATAGATACTCTGACTGTTGAACTTCTGCTGCTGCTGTCTTCTCCTCAGGCAGTGGGAACACACTTGAACAGATGTCACTATGACTGAAATCATCAATATAGATTAGAGGTGTGCTCATATTGGCAGAGGGGTGCTATAGTTCTGTGCATCATTAAACAGACGCAGAAACACACACACACATAAATACACCCTTGCTGACTGGTGCAGTGGGCTCCTCTCTCATCTCCCCTTTAATTGACCAAGTGATAAGGCACTGAATGCAACATGTGCTACACCGCCGTCAGTGGGAAGGTCAGAGCTGTCATGTGTGTTTGTAGGTGTGTGTGTGTGTGTGTGTGTGTGTGTGTGCGTGCATGCACATGTAGATTCATTTGTGATTATAAATTGGTGGTGAGTGAGTGTGTGTGTGTAAATGGGAGTTTGTGTACGTATACGTGCAACACATGCTCAAGTCTGACGTCTCTGAATTGATTATGGTCTACATATTAATTAAGACAAAGCCAGTGAGCTGCACCATCCCAATGAGCCGGGCTCCAGTCCTGAGGAAATCAGAGCCAACACTTAACAGAGCGATCCTCAGCGGAGAGATTAGTCTTCTGCCATCGACACCGGCAGAGAGTGAACACACGCAAACAGGCTACATCCAGGCCCCCAGCTGTATTAGTTGCGTAACACCGCCTAATCAATTCTCTTTATATCTTATGAATATAAATGTTTAATTTATTCTCTCTCAGGAACCTGACTTTGCAGCATACTTTCATCATGCAGGTAATAAGTGATAAGGAATGCTCAGCGCTCACTGATCAGCCAACCAGAAAAGTGGACGTCTATTCATGCAGTCAGCTTGGTGTCAGCATAAGAAATGCTCATATACAGTGTGTGTTGGAGCCTCGACTCTGTGACCACAGGGTGAGGAAGGGATTAGTCGTTAATTTTGGAGCATACAATATCAAGGTAAGGGCCATCAAGTTTGTCAGGCACTCTATTTCAAAATACTTCATTGTTATTATAATTATTATTATGATTAGCAGTAGTAGTGTTGCCTTAATGTAACACTAAGTCTCATTAGCTGTGTACTTTAACCTCCTGCATGGTGACGATAAAGAGAACATTGCAGGAACATCAGAATAAAGAGGCGCTAAGACACTGATGCTATGTCCATAGAAAAAAAAAAACAGCCTCCAACAGACTGTGGATGTGGCCTTTAATTGCTCCAGCCATTATGTTCTAACAGGAGGTGCGAGACTTCAACAGAGCCCTTTAATAAGACAGAATGTGGCTCGAACCCAAAGTGGCATGTCCTATTAGCACAACTTAAAGACAGGGGAAAATTTCAGTGTTTCACCAGCGCAGACTGAAGCACCTTAAGTGACTGTCAACCTGCCTAGGCAATCACGGGAAACTGGAACGGCGACACAGAGCAGGTATTATCCCTCCTTCCTGCTCATTTCCTCAGAGCTTGGCTCCTGCATTTACATTCAATTTCATCAGTTGATCAAAATGTGTACTGCTGCCTCATTCAGCTGGATTATAAACAAGAGAACATTATCTTAGCGTTAGTACAGGCTTGCCAGCTGTGAGCGTCTTGGCAAATGAAACAGAGAACAATGAAAAATAAAATTGAATCACCAATAATGTCTCACTAGTACAACATAACAAATCAATTTTGTCCTACTATGGTAACAATACATCTTAACAGAGGATTAAACCCACTTACAGTGAAGAACTTCAACAAACATTATGAAAGGTGTCCACAGCCAAGGGTCAATAAAACATATTTATTTTAATAACACATGATAGAGGGTTTAATTTGAAAAACAGTGATCCAATTCCTGTCTTCCATGTGGTGTAGTTTTGAATGATTACATCTTAGAAAATTCAAGAGAAATGGATGAATGAATTCCTTCACTGCCTGTAATCAAAAGCTGCTCATTTTCATGCTACAGTGTAACATCACAAATGCAGATATCTAGGACTATCTTCTAAACAATTTATAGCAAGTATACAAACCAATATATAATTTGTTTCAGCTTTTCAAAAAAATATGAAATGTAAAACAGAGTTTGAAAAAAAAAAAAGTACTATCCAGGAAGTAAAAAACAAATGTCCTATAGCTGACATATTACTAAGTCTACAATAAGGTTGGCAAAATAATACGAAATAATAAATAATTGCCAATCACTAAAGAAACTTGTTGGCTGTTTTCCTGACAGAGAGAAAATACAGTCCAGATAGATCACTTCATACAACACATGACTCAGCAGTGGCAGCTTTGAAAGGAAAACGTTGGGATTGAACCCACATCAGATCTGCTGCCAGAGACTTCTAACTGGCTGCTGAGGACTTCAGCGATGTTAGCTGCCTGCCGCTCTATGAACTGAATCTTAGTCTCTCTCATCATGGCCAATACTTTCTCTGGCATCGGCATCCATCTTTTCTAGTTGACATGGCAGGACAAAGCAGTGGCTAAATATCTGTTTACCCTGCAGAAACAACTTTGATTTTCTTGAAAACATTACTGATCTGGTTGCAGATCTGTGCTCCATTTCCCATTTGTTTGCTTTAAATCACCAACTCACTTGCACAGGTATTTCAGACATGCACAGTCCAAATCTTACAGTCTCTTAGTGCCATCAGCACATGTATATGGTTGCCTTTTTCGCAAGCATAAAAATAGTTTACAGAGGGGTGAAGAAAAAAGAGGCAATAAATCACTGTTTTAAGCTTTCCGCTTCTCTGCAAACTATATCACACAGTTTAGATACTGGGTATTATTGCCTAAACACTTAATCTTTGAGGCAGAAATTGAGATTACATGTGTAGCAATGTAGTGAAAAGTTTCCTCCTTTAGAAACATAATTGTGTCCCCAAATGCATACAGGCTTAATTCCACACTGTTCTGTGGTTTGATGTCTGGTAATGAGGAGCTCAGACTCTCCTTGTGTGTTTGTGATCAAATTAGGAGAGAGAGACTGACAGACCCAGTTCCAGATGAGATCTCAGCTTCTGATGTGGCTACCAACACCGAATCTTCATTTAACTTAAATCACCACTCTTGTTATTCATCACTTATTCATCTCTTACTTTTTCTCCCTCTACCTTCAACTTTCTCTTTCTCTGTCTTGGATTTTATTGAAATTATCAGAGAAAGAAATGTGTAATCCTATACATCCATGTATCTGTCTCAGGCCTGTTGAAGAAATATTTTTTGTCAATTTCATTAGTCGTCTCCATCGACTGAATGATCCATACAAGTTGAATTTGGCACTTAATCCGATGTAGTGACAGCAGCATGGTAACAACTGGGATTTGACTCAGCTTGGATTCATCCATTTGCATTGACAACAAGTTCATTAAACTGGTCTGATGCCATATGGATTACTACTGTCCCTCTCCAACCTGCCTCATTACATCATCCCAGATCAATAACACAAGCTGCTGCTCATTGTAACCCATTCTAGCATCTCTTATAGTTACTTTGCAGTTAGGTGTTGACAGCCAATTAAAAGCTTGAAAGAAACAGAATCAATTGAACAGCTGTCAGTAGGCTGGAAACTGTGTGATACTAACAATGTTAACAATGATGAATTGTGTTTAAAACACACTTTTCTCATACCCAAAACGCAAACTCACATATGGAGCCATTTGTTTGGCTATTTAAAGGGAAGGTATTGTGTCTTGTAAAGGATGAGCTTTTTTGGAGTTGTTAATTGCTGATATTCTCTTATTGTGTGCTAGCTTGAAATCTCATGCAGTCGCAGTTTCAGGGAGTTTTATTTAATATTTAATATGAGGGTCCTTTTAGTGGAATTCCCACTGATCTAAGTTGAGGCATGGTACAAAGTCACACGTACTGGCGTGACTCATGCTGTATATTGAAGTGCTTCTCTCATAGCCCACCCCTGGTCCCCGATGAGGACAGTACACCCGTAAGAGCCCACGGCCGTAAGTCAGGTTCAAAGAAAGCAATTAGGCCTCGGCTTTGCAGTAGTTCTAAAAATATCACAACACCATCCTCTTCTCTTCTATTTCATGAATGACTTTACATCTACGCTCACGATCTTTAGTTTCATCCATTGCCTTGTCAGAAACTTTTTGAAAATGAAATTGACTGTTTAGAACAGGTCCTGATGCCTCAAAAATATAAAGCACCCCCCAGATAATTCATGTTATGTCTAAGGGTGTCTATCTTGGTGCCAACAAAATTGCTGTTCTTGTGTTGAATACTTGCTTGGACACAGCAGAAGCTGATCCCAAGTCAGCCTAAACCGCCGGTACCCCCATCCATTCTGTCAGCAAGTCATCTGTTGTGCAAACAGAGGGGCTTTATGTAAAGAGACAAACTAACAAGTAAAGAGGTAATGGTTTGTGTGGAGTGTACATTTACACAACAAAAAAAACACAACAACTGTTAAATTGTTGGTATTGTTCACCTTGGACCAGTAAAAGAGGACTAGACAAAAGTTTCAACCAGCACAAGGAATAATTTTTGCTGGGACCAACTGACTCATTTTTATTCAAACGTCAAAGAAACAGAACGGGGATGAAAAACAGCAGAATGAAACAGTGTTTGGAGTGCTGACCCCATGTTGGCCCGGAAAAAAGAAAAGTCTGCTCTGCTGTCTGTTTAAAAGTGACTGGAAGTCAGTCTGAATAATCTTCTAATTGCCATGGTGACAGGTGTTTATGAAGATATTACTGGCAATAAGCAAGCCACAGCATTGCATCGGCGGTGAAATGGGATGGCAAGGGTCATTACGGGCAGTGTCGCCCTCCACATTGCAGACCTAATGGTATCTAACAGAAACATTCAGAGCGTCTTCACGTGTCTCTGCAGCGTTAGCGTTAGCCGTAACATCTGTCGGCCCTGCTGGCTAGCCCGTCCCTCTGAATGCTAATCCAACTCCAGAAATGGCAATTAGCCCTATTAGCATGCCGATCACCTTGGAGATGGAGGGACATTGAAGGGAGGCGGAGGGGTCCTGACCTTATCAGAGGCTTAGCTGTACTGGGTGCACTCAGAATATAGAGTGTGTGTGTTTGTGTGTGTGTGTGCATGAGCAATATGATGTGATATGACATGCTATTATAGGATGAAAGTACAGACTGAGTCGGCCTTTTGATCACACTTTTAATCTTGGCCAAAGTTCCCCAGAGGGATTTTTGTTCCTGAATTGCATTCGGTTCTCATCGAGGCTTCGCCGTCTCCGTCCGTCTGATGGCAAACTCTAAAATTCACATCCAGATCAGGAATTCCTTTATTCAGGCTTTGTGCTCTGTTTGAAGATTATTTAGAGTTCTCAAGGAAGACGGATTGGACAAACTGAGGGAGACCTGAATGCCAAATTGTCTGTGCATGACCATTTTCCCACTGATATAAATTAATTAGAATAGAATTACATGTAATATTTCAATGTACAATGTCCAGTGATTTTTTTTTCTACCATCTTTGCTCTTTGAATACAATACTGTCACTTCATTAGTCATCTAACCTTTAAAAACCCTGTGAGTGGGGTATTTTAAATTTTTAATTCTCACCATGCCTTACTTAGATAAACTTATCCCATATTTCTGGTGCCACTTCTCCGATGCGCAGCAGTTCAATAGCAGTAGGTTTGAAGGAAAAGACCCTGATCCACATTTCTTATCACTGTAATTATCCGTAATTACCTTGTTTGCCTTTGCGAGCCAAAAGACAGACAGAATCATCAGGGTATGCTCCATTTATACATTTATAAGTACAATGTATGTGTGTGTGTGTGTTTGTGTCAGTGAGTTATGTGACTGAGTGTGTATGTGAAAGTGTGAATTCATACATCAAATTAGTCAGAACCACTCTCTTGCAGCAGCTGTAATTAGGTTTTCATACATCATGCAACACTTGAAGCTGCCTTTCATTCTCCTCCTTCGGTTTTTATAGTTTTCCCAGTGAAAATTGTGCTTACAAAAATGTTCCATAATTTGCTGTTCGATTTCCCTGGTTTCCAATAAAATGCTTGCAGGGTATCAAATGTTTCAACAATGGGTGCTTTTGATTTGCTCTCCAGATGCTCCAGCTTACATCTACAGCTTACATCTTCACAACCATTCAGATAGTGAAGATTTGTTATGGCCCCGAGGGTGTTATATATAATACTGAATTAGAATTGAAACCAACACTATAGCCTCTGGACATCCTGTCATTCACTGAACAGAGCTCATTATGTTTGAGGGTGAAAGGAGAACCTACAGTAGCTCCCACTTGGGATGAAGACTTACTGCACTCTGACAGGATTCATCTAAACGGGGAACACGCAGGGCAAGTAACAGGAGGCTTGAAAAACTAAATTTCCATGGAAGAAATTGACAGAATGGTTTGACAGAACTAAGCTGGAAGCATTACAGAGTTAAATCTAGACGCACCAGCATCCACCGCAGAAGTCGTGCTATTTACGCATGTCAGCAACTCAACATAATGAAGTTCACAGGTCAAGAGGGAGAACAATTTTTGACTCTTGCCATGAAGTGAATATAATGAAGTTGAGGGGTCAGAAAGGGGAGCGCTGACGAGGACAGAGCCATGCCTCCCCCAGGGCGACCTCTGCATGCTGGAACAAGAAGCCCCGGTCCCTCAGTCCCCAGGCTTTCCCATGTCGGCCCCCAGCTGCGCCCTCACCAGGCTGGGGATCGATCCCCGCCTGCCCACCTCCGCTCCCACTCTTCATTAGGCCCGGCCCGCTGGAGTGGCTGTTGTAATTGGCGAGGGCCACTGGGAGCCAGCATCCTCGTCTGCTGCGCTCTCAGAGAGAAGGTCGCCAGGCATCAGCCGCTCACACTAATGTTTCCCATTATCCTCTGCTCTACTGTGAGAGGAGGAAAAACAGCTTGCTGGTGGTGTGTGTGTGTGTGTGTGTGTAGAGTGCACATATGTATGCATGTTTATATATGTGTGTGTGTGTGTGTGTGTGTGTGTGTGTGTGTGTGTGTGTGATCACGTAAGTGTACATAGGTTATATGTGAGTTCTTTGGCTAATGTGAGCATGGCGTTTTTATAAGATAATGCGAAAAGTAGAACATCACTACATCTATGTTAGGTACTTGTCAGCTTGTTGTTTTTTTGGGGACATGGTTGTGAGACAAGCTGTTTTTTTCTGTTCTATGGGATGTTTTTCAGGTGGATTTGTTTTGTTGCTCAGCGCTGCATAGTGTTCCTGTTGCGTGAATTCTGAACACCGCTGGAAGAGTCTGACAGTCATTAAGAGTGGTACATAAATATTGCAAAAATATCGTCTAAAGTAGTCCCTTACAAAAAAGGGACATGTGAAAAACCACATGTGAATTCAAAGCACATTTTTTTTTTGGTTGGTTTTCATATGTGAACATGTGAAATTTCCCATTGAGATTTTTTACCTGTGAATTGTCTCTTTGCATTTGAAATTAAGAAACAAATACTGACATATCTAATCACAGGTGAAAATGTGAAAAAGAAGTTCACTTATGGGAAAAAAACAAAAATTGAAATGTTCACATCTGAAGTCATGTGAACTGTCACGTGATGTCAGAATACAACATGAGGAAAATTGTTCACATATGAAAACCAACATGTGTCCAGAAAGCACATGTGCTTTGAATTCCCATGTGGGTTTTCACATGAGACTTTTTTGTAAGGGGGTGTATCTCCCCTCTGAACTGTCACTGGTGAGATTATAGGATCATCACTTCCTCTAGATTAACAAGAGTGGATCAATTTCATTCACACTTCTTCTGGCCATTCATACTTCTCATAAATCTAATTTCATTCCTTAATTGTTTTGATTGAACATTTTAATTTAGCAATTAAGGTCATTTACAGCATGGCGATAATAATTTGCAGGGTCAGTTACAATCTTGACGGCTTAATGAGAAATCAAATTACACAAACTATTTTTACTCGCTGGCTCCAGCATGCCCACACTGGAACAGGAGATGAGAATAATGATGATGATGATGATGATGACGATGATGATGACGATGATACTGTGATGTTGTGACTCTATGCTGTGATGTTGTGATGTTGTGACTCTATGAGCCTTCTATTATACTTATGTTTGGTTGGTTTGTAAAGATAAACCCAATAATCCAATAAATAGAGCTTCATTTTTTTTTTCATATCAGATTGATTTCAGATGAAGAATTACAGATGTCAGTGAAGCCCTTGAAAGTGACTTTTTCTTGGTTACCACACTTTGTTACTTTCACTGGTTATGATGCCTAAACTCGGTGCCATTCTGTGGTTACTGTAACCTCTGGGATGGTCTGAAACAAAGATTTCAATCTGTAGAAAAACCTCACAGATCTTTATGAAGAGGTGAAGAGGTTGTGAATGAATGAATGCATAACATTTTAGATAAATGTATTTAGATATCAGACCATAACTTATTAAATATGCAAAACACATATGGAAATAGATATCAGGCCATAACTTATTAAATATGCAAAACACATATGGAAATGTATTTTAAATCGCCCTGTATCATGTAAATGCTTTTAATTTCATGTGTCAACAATTATTCAAAGCAGTTATAAGAGGACCTCACAGTTAGCCAGGTGTATTAAGGCCTTAAAATCTATGTTCATGATTCAGCTGTCACATATACTTTAGATATTGCTGGAGTGATAATAAAACATGTTGAATATGACAATGTTGACAATGTTGAACATTGTCTAAGGTATTTTGAGTGTCTCAAGGATAACTGTAAGATACATTTATGTAAAAGGTTTTTGGTCATTTTTGACCTATATGCACAAGTCAATGCATAACCACGTTGTTTCATTCAGTTTTGCAGTGTTTCTGAAACAAGGGATAGTGAAATGTGTTCCTAAACTAAAGGCTTGAGAAAAAACATCCTGAACACTTTATTTTTAAAATAAGATTGAAACAGATATCAATTCTTCTTTGCCGTGAAAGGAAGGCACACTGTACTCAAATATCAGAGATGTCGTGAAATTCAGAGCTTAGAGATCATTTGGTGGTGAATGTTGTCGTCTATGTGAAGAAAACATGTGGTGCATCGCTTTAGACTAAAAAGTGAATGAAACAAGGCTTTACCTCCCTCTCTTTTCCTCTCATTGAATCAGCCAGTGATAATAATGGGGGTTCTGTGTAGCTCAATGGGTAGAGGACTAACACTACTGGGGTTTGGGGTTTGATGCCCACTATGGCAACCCATATAAAAAATGTGTGAAGTCATGGTGCTGTAATACGCTTTGGATAAAATGACATATAAGATGTTAAGAATCTCAGCCAACTTTCGGTGGGCAGCATTCGGTTTATTTCAGCCGTATTACACCATATGTGAGCTGATGCTTGGCCACACACACTTCTTAGCTGTCCGATGATGACACTTGCTCAGGGGAGGGGTGGGAGGGGTATCAGCGCCGTTGGCGCTGGTGCCACTTCATGTGGCTGTGGAGGCCAATGTGTGAGCCACACACTCGACCGCAAGTGGGGCATGCGAGACCAGATGTTGAGGTAATACCAGCAGCTGGTTGGTGTCGTTGGGCACGTCTCTCAGGCCTCCTCTTTTGGATGCTGTTGTGTAGTTGTTCTGTCCCTCTGGCACAGGTGACCTGCCAGGCCGTCCTATCAAGAGCCAGAGGTTCTAGGTGGTTGGGGTTTATGTTGCAGCACTTCAGGAGATCTTTGCTGTAGTCCTTGTAACGCCTCTTTTGTCTGCCAGCTGCCCGTTTTGCAGCACTGAGTTGGCCGTAGAGGACTTGGCGGGGCAGACGGTGGTCAGGCATGTGGATTGCATGCCCTATCCAGCGGAGATGACGTTTAGCCAGTGCTGCTTCCATGCAGATGGTGTTGGTCATGGAGAGAAGTTCCGTATGGGGGATTCGATCTTCCCAGGACAGGCCGAGTATTTTTTGTAGGCAGCATGTGTGGAAAGCCTCCAGGTTGGTGATGTGCCGTCTGTATGGGGTCCATGTTTCTGCCCCATAAAACAAGGTGGAGACACATACCGCATTGTACACGGCAACCTTGGTGCTAACTTTCAGATTTTTATTTCCAAAAACCCTATTTCACTGTCAAAGGAGCAGTCCGGGGAAAGTGTGGAGCCAAGATAAGTGAACTGGTCCACCACTTTCAGTGGGACACCATTGATTTGGAAGCTGGGGGGTGAGGAAGGTTGCTCTGTGAGTTGAGCAATGACTTCAGTTTTTTGTATATTGATTTGGAGACTGAAGGACTGGCATAGATTGTATTAAAGGCATGCTGCATGGACTGTGGGTTTTGTGCCAAGACAGCACAGTCATCCGCGTACTGCAGTTCATGTATTTGGCATGACTTTGTCTTGGTATGAGCCTGGAGCCATCGGATGTTAAATAGACTTCCGTCAAGGCGGTACTGCAGGTGGACTCCCTCCCTGCGTCCCATGGCATGGTGGAAGAGGTGGGTGATGGCTGAGAGCAGGAGGTTGAATAAGACCGGTGCTAAGACACAGACTTGCTTGACCCCAACCCCAACTTTGAAGGACTCTGATTGGAGACCTCCCGTAAGGACTCTGGCTTGCATACCATTGTGCAGTTGCTGCAGGATGGAGAGAAACTTGGGTGATACCCCAAGTTTGGAGAGCTGTTTCCAGAGCATCTCACGGTTGATGGTATCAAAAGCTTTACTGAGGTCAATGAAGGCGATGTAGAGATCTTTGCTGCTCTCTGCTTTTCTCTTGCACCTGCCGTATGACAAAAATCATGTCAGTAGTGGATCTGGATTTCCTGAAGCCACATTGTGTTTCTGGGAGAGCGCTTTCTGAAATGTGCTCCACCAGTCTGTGGAGCATGATTTTGGCCAGCATTTTCCCTGCGATGGAGAGGAGGGAGATCCCTCAGCTATTCCCACAAACTGCTCTGTCCCCCTTTGTTTGTAAATGACCAAAATGTTGGCATCCTTCCACTCCTCCGGTACGATCTCTGACTTCCAGATGTTCACAATCACAAGGTGTTGGCAGCGTGTCAAGAGGTACCCCCCATGTTTGAAGACCTCTGCGGGGTCCCATCAGGTCCTGCACTTTTATTGTTTTTCAAGCCTCTGATGGCTTGGAGGACTTCAGAAAACTGTGGCGAGTGTCGAGATGCAGGATTGGTGGAAGATCTGGGAGTTTATTGAGGATTTGAAGATCAACCGGGTTGATGTGATTAAGGAGGCTCTCAAAGTGTCCAGCCCAGCGGTCAAGGATCTCTTGACCGTTGTTGAATAGAGTGTTTCCATCTGCTGATCGGACAGG
>NW_027283192.1:0-5000 GCF_046629955.1 Centroberyx affinis | reverse complement strand
TTAACCTCAGAATTCTGAGAAAAAAGTCAGAATTCCGATATTATTCTCAGAATTCTGACTTTTTTT
Source organism: Centroberyx affinis (assembly GCF_046629955.1). NCBI lineage: Eukaryota > Metazoa > Chordata > Actinopteri > Beryciformes > Berycidae > Centroberyx > Centroberyx affinis. The sequence continues at coordinate 4,934 of NW_027283192.1, read as the reverse complement.
TTTTTTTTTTAGAATTCTGAGTTGTCAGAAGTCTGAGTTCTCAGAATTCTGACTTTTTTTCTCAGACTTCTGACTTTATTCTCAGAATTCTGACATTAAAGTCAGAATTCTGACTTTAATCTCAGAATTCTGACTTTAAGAGTTTAAGTCAGAATTCTGACTTTAAACTCAGAACTATGACTTTATTCTAAGAAGTCTAACTTTAAACTCAGAACTCAAATACATTTTTCGCATGTGGCCCTAATCCTCTTCCGTAGGTGGGCTAGGTTTTTTTCCTTTTCTTTTTTTTTTTTTAAACTGTGGAGTGCATCATCTTTTCAAAAGTACAATCTTTGGTCTCATCCTTCAGGCTACGTCGTGCGTCTTGACGTCAGAGTGGGCGGGAGCGCGGACAGCAGTCAGAGGAGGGGTGGTCGCCAACGTCTCTGTCAGCTCTAACAGTTTGCCATCACCCGTGTAAGTGCAAATTTTTATTTTAGTTTAGTTTAGCGTTTGCGGATTGTTTTACCCGAAGCTTTTGCGTGTCTGTTCTATGTGCTGCATTAGATGAAGCCTGTTAGAGAGTGTCGATATAGATATTTCATCGTATGAGCAAGTCCTCCGATGTACAATGACACATTGTAACGGGACTTGCAGCGCTGTCAACCTGCGTCCGTTACATTGCTACATGACTGACATGACTGACAACACAGACTGAGGTTAAAAGTAACAGTTAATGATTTTGACCGCTGCTTTATTTAATTCAAAATATGCACGAGGGCTTGTCACTAACGAAAAATGACTATAGTTAAGTATGTCTGCGGTACTCAGTAGTGAGTTTATAGTGACTCGTACTTGTCGTACTTTATGGTATTTTTCATCGCCTATGGTATCATCCTAATATTCCTATGGGGACGTTTTGCAGTTGAAGAGCATCCCTCTAAGGATTACTATAGGATAACAACAGACAGTTTTGTCTTCCTGCAAGGTGTTAGGACTTGAATATCAAAAGTCATTGCGATTGTCTGCAAATATACTAAGATGCTGACTTTTTTGTAATTTGTCTTGTAACTTGTTATGTACACTGGAGCAAACTTAAAAGTTGTGTTAGGGGTCTATTTCCAGTTAATCATAAAACATATTGTTTTCAATAACTGTGATGCTGTCATATTGTCTGACACTGTCAGAGGCCTATGGTATCAGCCAGGGCCTGGCAGTTGCTTGCAACCTGCACAAGTTTGCAGAAACCCATAGCAGGGTTTATTTTGGTCTGGCTAATGCAATCTGACAGGCTAAAGACATTTCATGGCCTGGGATGGATGGACATCCGGACCCCCAGTACACCTGACGCCTTGTGTTTCTTTGCTGTACATGCAGAGGAGCAATTTTTTCTGCAGCCTATTATTTTCAGTGTCTGGGAGACAGACACACACACACACACACACACACATAGACAGACAGGCACGCAGGCAGGCAGGCGCAGGGAGTACAGTGTGCCAAGGAAGCATTTAGAGGATTACAATTTCAGTCTCTCTTTTTCTCTTCTTTGTTGAAGACCTGTGGGCCTGATGCAGCTGGTCTTCCTCCTGTCTGCAAGCAAGGAAAGACACTAGCATCACGATTATGGACTGAAGGTTTGTTTTGATCCACTTAACTCTACTCGTCTATGCTGATAACTGTTTCCGCCTCTCTTGCCTCGTACCTCTTTTTATAACCTTGTGTTTGTTGTCACTGCACCGCATGTAAATACACACTGACACACATGGAGGGGTTGGATATGATAACTACTGTATCCCACTATCTGTTCGGCGTAGTCCGGTAAGTGGCTGAGAGCTCGGCTGCCCCTTCAGGGCACTGCAGACGCAGCCATTCATGTCTCACTCCGACGGTCAGACCACCGCGATGACGCTGCCCTCCTCCTCCTCCTCCTCCTCCTCCTCCTCCTCCCCCGCACTCTCCCTCCCCTCTCTCCGCTGCACTCACGTTGTGCCTGCCCGGTTGGGTGCTCACAAAATAGAACTCAGTGCTTTCTAAAGATGGAGTTGCCTCCTCCACTGGTCTGTTCTCAGCCTCATGTACCAGTTCAGGGTAGGATGTGGTGAAGGTATGCGTATCCCAGATCAATGCTGCAAGATAACTTCTGCACGGACGGCTGTGTGGTTGCCGTGGCTGTCAGAGAGGCTGATTAATTGGCCGTGTGTACACAAAGCCTGTCTCTTATACAACAGAGCTGGTTTGCTTTAGATACAGGATTCAAATGTTGACGTTAAGTGGATTGCAGCTATTATAAAGTCATAAATGTGATGGTTATAGTTAGACAATACAGGTACAGACTCCTGTTGTAATGAGTTTATTTGTTTTGATAGGAAGGGAAGAGGGAGAGGACTATTGTTAGTAGTTGGACTAGTTTTTTTATGAATGATGGCAGATAAAGTGTTGTTTGATCATGCGGTGTGTGACTATACATCTCCTGTACATGGGTTGAAGTCTCTGATTGTCTACAGTAAATATGGCAAAGCAGTTGTGTCAAATTGTCGGGGTACAATTGCATTGGTCTCACGTATGGATATTGTCTACTTGGCTCCGTTTGACTGGGTTATCCCTCTCCAGTTCAATGCAGTCTGAACAACCGTAGAATCGCTCAGACAGAGATTTGGCTCAGCGCTCCTCAGCCAAAGGTCCAGCTGCAGCAGATGAGGAAGTTCTGTGTTTCAGAGAGGAAACATTAATTTCCCTCTCTCTCCTGCTCTGTCTCTGTCTCTCTCTCTCTCTCTCTCTCTCTCTCTCTCTCTCTCTCTCTCTCTCTCTCACTCTCTCTCTCTCTCTCTCTCTCTCTCTCTCTCTCTCTCTCTCTCTCTCTCTCTCTCTCTCTCTCTCTCTCTGTGTCTCTCTCTCTCATGCACACCTTCCTCTTCCAGCAGGGCTTTGCTGTACGAAAGGCCACAGGGCAGCAGAGGTGTCTTAGTGCGGCTAATTTTAGATGCAATAGACTGAAAGCGTTCTTCAGCTCTTCTCCTTTGCAATCAAAAGGCATCTGTTTGCCACTGTCTGTCATAAGAAAATGATGAACGAGTATCAGCTACGGCTGTACCTTCTTGATTATAGCTGTGGACAGGATGGGTTTTATTCTCTCCAGCAGGTCTCTGACTCCCACACTACAGAATGAAGGTGAAATTCCTTTATAAAGGCTGTGGTTTCTAGTGGCAACGAGCTGCCTGCTTCCCTCTGAGACACAAGAAGAATTAAAGAAGTAGGGTCAGACACTTTGAAACAAGGCTGTGGTCAATTCTCTTTCAGTCCAATCAATTCACGTTGTAAATAGAAAACACAGTTCATTTTCTAATGATAGAAAATTCCCTCTGTTATTTCTTAATAGGTTTGATGTGATAACCTTCCTCTGACAATTTTCTTTTCAACATTTGAACTCTCAGGAAAATTACATTCATGAAATAATTGACTGTAGAGTGAAGTGAACCGCACCTGCTTTTTAATGTAACCAAGTTCATGATTCATCAGATTGAGCCATCTATCATGACAGATTAAATTTGTAAATGAATACTAGCAAGTGATAAATCAAGTGGCTGTTGGACCTTTTCAATTGACTTAATAGCAGCAGGGTAGTTATGCTGTCAGTCAGCCAGCTATGTTATACTCATCACAGAAGTTTTGATTATTCACGTCAGACTCACTGTCTCACTCTGACCGATGTGATATTATGTAGGCATCGCTCTCTGCATAAAGAATTGTGAGAAGCACTGCATCATTTTTGACAGTAGTTTCCCGTGTTTGAATTTGTATCATAGATCTCTGGTCCTCATCCATGGCAGACTTATCAAGGCTGGATATTGAGGTTTGGAGGTCAGAAGGAATAGTATCCCTCAACTTTAATCTTCTCCCACAGCATAGAGTTGATAGTGTTGGCCCACAAGCCAAGTGTGTTGAGCCCAATAGTTGGCGCTCAGTAACAGCTTCAGGACCAGAGCTCGGACGTGCTGATCCCCACTAACCCCCCGCTGGGCCGGAGAGGTGTCTGGTTGCCCGAGCGCAGAGACCTGACTGAGGGGTTATTTAAATAGGTGACGATGGGGGTGATTTATGTCTGATTGCGAAAAGTTGTTCTCACCTGCTGGCACCACAGAGAAGCAGATGCCCCCTGGCCAAATACCCTGACGGGATGCTCGCTTCAACGGCACAAAGTGTGCTTTGACCCTGAGACCCATTCCCATTCCCCATTCCTGTGTGTCTTTAACACAATCTCTGGTATGAGATTTCAGCTGGTGTGTAGGTGGTTTCCAGCCTGACGACAGTTGATGATGCTAGAGCTGGTGGAATATGAGCCATGTTGGCCGAGGTGGAGGCCTGGCTTTAGTAAACACCTATCAGGTTAGTTAGTGAAGGCCGGGTTGCGGGGCTTGGCATGTTGTACATACTCTACTAATTTCTCCTCCTCTCCACTGGCAGACAACCCCCCTATGACAATGACTGTCTTGTGTCTGAGAGTATCCTATTAGTAAACAGCAAGGGAATGAGATGCCCATGTCGTCAGTCTACGGTAGGTCGGACACTAAATGGGCTGAGCTCTTGTGTTGTAGTCAACATGGAGCAGTGTCAGTTCCCTTGCACATGGTCAATTATTCATGGGAGGCTCGCTGCAGCGTTGCGCACAGATGCAGAGGTGTTCCTTACACAAGGCTTTCCCAGGAAATGTACAGCACAGCGCAGCATAGTGTTTAACATCCAACCTGACTCGCAGCTAGCCTCGCGTTACCTTCCACATCATTGTCCTGCGCACCACATTTTGTCCACTGTCCAACTCTTTTCCACAACCTATACCTCAGAAGAGAATACAGTTGTTTCTACAGAGGAGGTGATGTGATATTTGTGGCCGTTCATGACCACAGCAGGTGAGCGTAGTACTTGGTTACACTCTCCCTCACTGGCTCTATTATTACACA
>NW_027283191.1:0-65337 GCF_046629955.1 Centroberyx affinis | reverse complement strand
ATCACCAAAAATGACAAGCAACCAAAAATTAGGAGTTTAGAGCCTGTACAGTATCGTGTAAGAGCGAAGTGCTACGAAAAGAAACAAGCAAAGCTGAGATATACAGTAGAAGGTAGGGATGGGATGATATATCGGAATTCAATATATTGTGATACAAAAATGTGACAATACGTATCGTGGGGCAGAAAAATGAATCGCGTATTTTATTCTGCTGTAGTAATCACAAATGAGACGGCTTGCCCATCACAAAAGCTCTCCATCCAAATTATATTATTTGCGCTTTGTAATGACATTTTTAAATTGTTGTTTACATTCTAGCGAGCCAATGCCATCGCTAGAAAGATTTGTGGCTCAGAAATAAACATAAAGAGCAGTCATACTTTCTTGTCACTGAACTTTTATGTATTACATCGTATCGTGGTTGCATCGAATCGTGTATCATGTATCGCGTATCATATCGTGAGATAAGCATATTGTCCCATCTCTAATAGAAGGGAGATTTCTTTGTTTATAGATTAGATACCTTCCACTGACTGGAATTGATGAACATTACATAAGAGACCATAAGCTTGTGTATAAGCTGTTTTACTGCTGGGACTGGCCAGATGTGGCCTACAGAGGGGTGGGTGGGGGTATGGGTATGGGGGGGGGGGGGTGTAGTCGGCCTCCGTAAGCGTTAGACAACAACAAGAGAAGAAAGAGAGCAAAAGAGAGAGCGTGATTAAAAAAAAAGAAAGAGAGAGAGACAGATGGAGAAGAAAGCAGCCGCACTCGCCCCAGAGACACACATATGAAGCGCGTTGTTGTCCTTCTGCTCGGCGCAGAGGCAGAGTGGCACCCATGGAGGGAGAAGATGGGTGACTCACTCCGGTCTTGGCGGAAGACGGCGGTCAGAGGCGCGGTGGGAACCCAGTCCGCTAAATGTTTTAGCTGTGTGTTCCCCTCGTGCGTTCCAGCACTTTGTAGTCTTTTAAGTCGGTAAAATGAGGCACTTTCCGCCGTGAAAGTGCCTGAGTTCAAAACACTTTGCAGAACTCTCCTCTCTCCGTCCACGTCTTTGTCAAAAAAAAATGAAGAGCGAGTCAATGGAGTTAACATCCCGGCACTCGGCTTGCAAGGCTAATTTGTTGAACTCTCCATCAGACACTTGTAATGTGCAATATCCTCGGTGCAATCAATAGATGGCTGCCTTGAAAAGTGTGTGTGTGTGTGTGTGTGTGTGTCTGGATGTCTTCGGCCTTGACAACTCGTATTCATTCACACAGCAGAGGCCGCATTACAGAAATACTGTAATTGCTTGGTTGGAGTAGTATAAGTGTACCTGTGTGTGTGTGTGTGTGTGGTTGCCGAATGACGAACAGAAGTGCAGCTAGAAAAACAGAGAGAGCAAAACAACGGAGTCTCAGAGGAATGAGAGTCGAGATGAGCAAGTAATGAGAGAAAATGCAAAAAAAAAAAAATGTGTGTGTGCCTTTGTACGTTCGAGTGTGTGCAACGGTTTGTGTGTACAGTACGATTGTTAACTAGTTACATTATTCACATCCACAACAGCAATTCAGCAGAGTAGTTGTCGAGTGAGGAAACATCCGACGTTATAACTCATCCAAAGCTACAAACAGCCTAACAGTTATTAAGCATAATCACGCATAAAGTAAAACAGGTGCCACTATATTTTACTGTAAATTCAGCATGAAAAATGATACTGACGTGGCTTTATAGTTATGCTGGTGCTGTTTTTCAGTCAGTTATCTATCACCACGGATGTGTTGTTGCACTTGTGAAGAATATACAGTTTCGGAGAAAATATCCCTACCAAGGCAAACAACCACCAATATAAACAAAAATCAATGACCTTTTCAGAAAAGCATTAACTTATGTCCCCTTCTTCATAAAAGACCCTATCCTCGGATAACTTACATCAATTTGATATTATGTACTATGATGTATACAATGAATTTAGGTCCTTAAGATTCATGATAGTCTAAAGAAGTGGGTAACACACTTTAAAATCCATTCCTGCACATAAAAAGGTAGGTAAGTAGAATTTTGGTGGGTTTACCCTCCACTTCATCCCTGACTATAACTCCATTATAGTCTATTGGGGCTGTTAATTAAGTGCAATCAGATCCTAAAACACTCTAATCAATAACAGGTTAATATGAAGAGCCACACCAACACGAGGAAAAACATTAATAACGCCTACACTGTACATGTACTTGGGGCTCATTGCAATGAGCTGCTGGAATAAAAATGGTTTAATACATGAGAGCCAACGTGTTATGAAATGAATACGCCAAGTTTTTTTCTTGTTGGTCAACTTACGCATTAAGTAATGAGAACTAATTTCCCTGTTACATCATCTGCTATGTTGCTCCCTAACACTTTTGCATACACAATAGTAGGTGAATAGGAATATCTAAAGCAAGAAGACTGACATTTTAGCAATGAATAGTTGTTAGTGGTTCTTATTATTATATGGCCTGTAGATTCATAAATAAATAAAAAAAAAGAATGAAATATGAACTCAATATACAGTAGCTGATGTAGCCAGGTCTATTTTTGGAACTATTTCAGGTGAGCAACCACGTATAGAGCCACTGCGGAGGGATTTTTAGCTGTACACAGTCTCCCATCACTCACACTCACTTCCTATGGAAACAGGTAAAGTAGTCCCTGGTAGTTCAAAACAGTATGTTCTTGATATCATATTTTGTGTAAATTTTACCAATCTCCTACACAAAACTTCCAGACTTAGCCACATATCAATTTCTCAATCAATATCTTACCATTTAGCTTTAGAGCGGCTACAAGTTCTCATGTGGATGTGGCCATAGGCTCCACTAATACTTTTTCGTTTAAAACGCATAACTTTTGCTACGTTTACGCCTAGCGTCCACACTACTCCGGCGTTTTCGGACCCCTAAAACAGAGACTTTTGAAAACGCTGCTGACCCCGTTTTAATTCGAAAACTCCGGGATTGCCTTTTAGTCTGGACGGGCGGAAACGGAGACTTTTGAAAACGATGATGCAGACGCCCACGTTCGCTTCCTGATTGGGTCTTATCAGTCACGACGTGTCGTTCCCTGATTCGTCACACCCCTATTACATGACCCTTTTCCGGAAGAAAACAAACAACATCAGCCTTGATCAGCCTTATATTCATGTGTTACTTTCAGTAACAGTTCCACCTCATCGTCGGTCCAAGCAAAGAAATCTCTGGTCGTACTTTTCGCCATTGCTGTTCTTCCTCCGTAGTATTTTCTGCAACTAAGCAACCAACCGCAGAGTAGACAATCTGCTTCCTGTTTACACCGGCACGCACATGCCCAGTGTGCATGAGTGGTCATGTGATATGCGTTTTCAGGCGTGTTAGTATGGACGGAGATTATTTCTGAAACACTCGTGTGGACGGAGATCGTTCTTGTTTTAAAACGCCGTTTTAAAACGAAAACATATTAGTGTGGATGTGGTCTATGTTCTCATCATTTAATGGGTCACCTGACCAACAGGAGTTGATGTATTCCTGTAAGTGTTGTACTTCAGTGCGGGGAAGTTACTGGAAGTTTCTTCAAGAAAAATCCCTCCTCCTGGTGATGGTATCCATAGCAACAGATTAAGGTTATCCCTCGAGAGAGAGAGAGATAAGAGCAAAGACGGGAGCATGAAAGGGCTGGTGTGTGTGTGTGAGTATGTGTGTGTAAGGTTGGTAACTAATCCATGGGTTGGCCTTTACACAATCTATTTTGTCACCGAAACACCCCCCTGTGTTGCCATGGTTACCTGTTGTTGAGGAAGGAAAGAAAGGAAGGAAGGAAGGAAGGATGGATGGATGGATGGATAGATAGAAAGAGGAAAAGGAGAAAGAAAGTGAAGAAAAAAGAAAGGAAAGAGGGAAGAAATTAAGATAGGAAAGAATGGAAGTAAGGAAAGAAAGGAAGGAAAGGATAAAAACAAGAAAGGAAGGGAGGGAGAACCACAAAATATGAAGGAAGGAAGGATGGAAGGAAGGAAGGAAGGAAGAAAGGAAGGAAAATAGCAGGTAGGACGCAAATAGTTGCAGCAGCAAATAACAGGATGCAGCAAAGAAAAATGGAATATACAAACAAATAGAGCTAATGAGGGCTTTCAAAATTATACAGTCAACAAATACATGGCTTAAGTAGTACTAAGTATTAGTATTAAGTAGTATTATGTATTAAGTAGAAATATATTAATCTAAAGTATATGAAAACAATATATGAGTAAACAATATGAATTATAGCATATATATCAAAATATATGGATATAGATGGAGGTAGGGAAATGAACGGAAATTATACAAATATTGAGATACGCAATATATAACAAATGAGAAAATGTGACAAAATGAATGAAAAAAAAAATTCAGCATATATTTGGATTTACAGATTTACAGAAAGCCATACACATAAAGAAAGTGTCTAGGTGTGAAGACAGAACCTGCCAGAGTTACATAAATACACACCTGACAGGCAATTCAAGAGATACAACACAAGCATACAGCAAGAAATGTCGTCTCAAGTGCGCGCACACACACACACACACTCACACACACACACACACACTCACACACACACACACACATAGAAAGAGTGGCGAGGCATGTTGCTGAGCGTCGGCAGATCCTCCGAGATAGAGGGATAGAAGCGTGGGCAAAAAAGCGGGACTGAAGGAATGAAGGAAGGGAGCAGAGGGGATGGAGGGCGAGATAGCAGGTGGGTGGCTCACACAGACATCTCACATCACAGGGGTTCATCAGACGCATCGATTTTCCCGCATTCAATATACGAGTAGAGCTTAGCCAAGCCTGCCTCGACCTTCATATCCAACTCCACTGGACCGGGTCAGTCCCTGGACTAAGCTCTGGACCCTGCAGTGGACTGAAGTAAGACAGCATAAAAACATACTATCGCCCCAGACTCACACTCAGGGTATCTGCAGGTATCAGAAAGACAAATTTAAGACTTTTTAAGACATTTTTTAAAACTACCTAGAACTGGACTTTAAACCATTTTAACAAACACAATAAAGAAACACAAATTTGGCAAGGACAAACTATAAATGGCTCTAACAATAGCTAATGCAAGTTGAAACTACAGTATAGTATGTGCAGCATAAGAAAAAGGACACCAATTAACTGTTTAGGGACATGATGTCTAGTTATGTTTATTACTGTAAAGCATATGATGTGGTGAAAGCGAAACACGTCTGGTATATTGTTTTAACGCTATTCTAATCAATCCTGTCCAATGCATGTGGGACAATGTGACCAATTGGAAGTGCAAGTTATTATTAATACTACTAATAATAAACTAATAATAAATACATTTATTAAACTTGAAGATAGTGCCAGTCCCATTCACATCTTTTGGTGAAAAGTTTTTGGTCTGTCTCACTTTCCAACTCTCAGAAGAATTTGCTGATACCACTATCTAGTTTTAAAAATGAATCAATTTGAAACTTAATTAAAAATAAAACTGCATTACATGTTGAAAAATGAAGACCTCTATTTACTGTATTTAAGACATTTAATACATTTTAAGGCCTTAAATGTAGATCATTTAAAGCTGTGTTATAGACAACTTTGCATTTTGAGTATGTGAAAACTTGAAGGACTTCATTACCCAGAAATCATGTAATGTGACATCAGTAAAGCGCCTGTCATTATGTAAAATTCTTGCCTAGTGCAGCTTTAAAACTCATAACTTTGCCACCCTGAAATTACTTCCAAGGTAGCGTGTGTTGAGAACTCCTTGGGGAAACGAGTAGGAAGAAACAGTATTGAGTCAATCAACACCCCCTTTCACTGTGAAGAGGAACGTACCATCTGGTGTTGTCTGCTGAAATGTTGGAATATAACTCAAGTTAATTAGGCTTAAGTGGGTAGTGGCACTTTGTTTTTCACTGTGTGTTTTTTTTTTTTTTTTTTTTTTGGAGCGTGGTGGATTTCTTTCCTCCTCCAGGGGCAGAGATTTTCCCTCTAATGGTGCTGGAATGGGTCAGCTGCCCTCAAATGATCTGAAGCACTCTGAATTCACAAAGTACTAGATCACAGCTATGGTATATGGCTGCCATAATCACCAATCAAATCGATAATGTTTCCACTAATGGTTTTAATGTGCCCAGATTATAGTGTGTGTCTGTGTGTGTGTGTGTGTGTGTGTCTGTGCGATTTTGTGTGTGTTAGATAACGTCTCCTCTAATGGTTTTTATGTTCCCAGTGTGTATGTATGTGTGTGTCTGTGTGATTGTGCCTGTGTGTGTGTGTGTGTGTGTGTGTGTGTGTGTGTGTTTGAGAGCGAGTATGCACAGGTGCACATATTGCCTTTGTGATTTTGAGTGTGGATGTGTGCATATCTATGTGCGTGTGATTTTGTGAGCATGTATGTGTGTGTGCATGTTTGTGTGTGTGTGTGTGTGTGTGTGTGAGAGAGTGTGTGTGTAGAAACACCTCACCCTTGGCAGCAGGAGCCACATGTGGCCTGACAATTATTTAGGAGATTGACAGAATGGATTTCCTGTTTCTGAAATAAGAAGAGACAGGCGTTCAACACTGTATGTCGCACACCACACACATGCACACACACACACACACACACACAGAAATAGACCATGGTATGACTCACAGAGCAGCTGGATATCATACACACACAGATGACAAACTCCAAAAGCTTACCACACATTCTTATTAAGGAGTTTAATTACTGCTAATCTAATGTGTGTGTGTGTGTGTGTGTGTGTGTGTGGTGCATGCATGCATGTATACTGCTGTGTTTAACTGCTAGTAGTCATCGGTTACTATTTATAATATTACCTCGATTGCTGCTATACTGCTGTGGAAACATAGGTTTCTTTCTTGTTAATAACGCTGAAGAGAAAGAGAAAGAGATAGGGGGAGGGGAGAGAGAGAGAGGGAGGAAGACAGAGACAGAGAGCAGGAACCCTGGTGCTGGTTTATGCTCTCCTCTGCTCTAGTCTCTCTGGTAGAACTGCTCAGTGTTTCATCTCAGCAGAGCAGATGAAGCGCCCAGCTGTCAGTCCAACAACAACCAGCTTAACCCAGCAGCTCCCACCGCTATCACACACACACCGACTTCACTTCTCATTCTGATACAGGTTTTTGAGGTGGATGCCGATATTTTTTGGATTGAAACTGCTGCTAAACGATATTTTGTGTCAATATTCAACAAATTCCAAGTGTTGGAAGTGGAAAGGGTGGAAATTAAAAGCCTCGGAAGCATTTAAACATATCATAGGACACTAAAACTCTCCACTGAAACCAAAGATAGTACTACAACTACTACTACTACTGCTACTGTGGAATCTGATCAAAGTGTCACATTAGAATCAATTCAGGTTAATGGCTTCCTATAGACATATGATATTGATGGTGTTGTTGGTGGTATTGATGAGTTATGCAATAAATATGTAATCGATCAAGCTGCATCATATCAGAGGTTGACAACTCTGACTAGCTGATTTCTGATTTTGAATAAAGATCCAATGTATTAGTCTAACCCTCACTTGCAATCTTCAATTCAGTCACTTTATTGACATTACTGTTTATCAGAAACAATATTGCCAAAGCAGTGTGCAAAATCATATTTTTCCAAACCAACAAACAACAGTTGATGCATTCAAACCATATTGAGATTTGAAAACATGCATTAGTACATGATCATCAATCTCTCTGTCGCTTTATCACTCTAATTCTCTCTCACTTCTCTCTACATCCTTTCTCTCATGCTATATAGCCTATATATTTTTTAGCCTGTCTCATAACTCTGAGTGATCCCTAACCCCTTTTTTCCTGTCATTAATAGAGTAATTGTTACTGTAAATGCACTCTGTATAATCTGTACATGTGACATGATTAAAAAAAAAAAATCTATCTGCCTATCTTTGCTATTTCTATATTTCCCCTTACTTTGTGGATATGCATGTACTTTTAGAGACACAAACACAAACACAAGCATACACACTCTTACACACTCCCATGCACACACACATTCACACACATACTTATGCACACTCACATCAGCCTGGACTCGCTGCACGAAAAGTGAGATAAATTATGTTTTCCCACCATAAAAGGATTACATGAAGGAGACACGACTAGAAACAGTTAGTGGATTGACATTGAAATAGCACAGTGGAAAGTAATGGGTGTTATGGCTGGGGTGGAGAATGGGTTCAATTCCCATGCCATGAAGATTTCTATTGTGAGTGAATATTAATTTTTTGTGAAAATTGTTTTTATTTAACCATGACCAAAACCTAACCCCAACCTTAACCAAAGTTGATTTACTTGCCTAGAGTTCACCATTAGCTTTTCATATGACAAACAATGGTTATAATGGCATGTCCAATTTGTGTCATGAGCACAGAATCCATTTTGTGGTGGAGGAACATAATCTTCACACAATACATAAGAGACTGTGTTGCTTACACACACATACAGACACACATACAAACACGCATGCACATACACACACATACAAGCACATACCTTACACTTACACACACACTAAAATTACCTCTCCATCACTGCCACACTCCCTGAGGACCGCCTTTCAGCAAGCGCTCCCACCAGGGCCAGTATAGGGATCCAATCATGACTGATGGCCTGTCACACACATGACAACACACACAGTAAACGAGCAGATGTATGGTTCGCGCTATAAAGCACACACACACACAAACACATACTCCCTAGCTTGTTGAGGTCAGCAGGGTCTTGGCAGCGCCGTGTTTGTCGAGGTGGAAATGGTCTCCCAGTGTGAATTGGTCATTGCGGAGGCGCTTTCATTCCCTGACTTCCTCCAGCCCTTTCCTTCAGTTGACACCGGATGTGCTTGGAGATCTTGACTGATATGACATTGTTGTCAGGTTGTTAAATATTCCATATTCTCCTCTTTCCAGTGTTTTCTTTTATGTCTTGAGGTCCGTTCAAAGCTGTGTGTGTGGTGTCATGTACCAAAAACACTCTCAATCCATTTTTACACGTTCATTTTCCAGCATCTCCCTGAGCCTTACCAAGAACAGGCTGTTTCTGTCGCTGTGTCTTTAAGGCTCATTAATATTAATGACCCTCTGTTCTGACTGGCTAACCGTTTCAAGAGTGAAACGTGAGACACCGCGGCCCGACAGAGCAGGCAGCTACAGGTAGGGAAAACTCTCCAGTAATACACAATGACAACTGCTTTGAAAAAAACACTTTGTTAGTCTATTATTTCTTACAAAAATGATAATGATCGCACCTTTGTGACCTATATCCAGTTCATGAAAGCTTTTACATTTGCTGTTCTAAACAGCCGGTGTTGAGTAGGTCTTTCCCGGGAAAAATCCTCTGGCGCACAGGAGGTGATGCGTTCTAATTCTAATCATTATGAGACTATGTAGGCTATACTGCACTGTGGGAGTCCTAGACCTCGTTCTCCAACATGGCTGCCTTGTGTGAAATCAAACAGGATGAGACAGTGATGAACTGCAGCCGCCCACGCCTTCTCCCCGGTATCGAACACCGCTTGTAACTGAAAGGGAATGAGCGTGTGTTCGTGTTTTCGCCTCGATCTATTATCCATCCAGTCCTGCTCCTCATTCTGTACCTGGGTGGTTACACACACACACACACACACACACACACACACTCACACACACACACACACACACACACTCACACACGCTCCGGCACACCTCGATAAGCGCTGGGACATCGATCAGCGGGGGGTTCGATGTCTGGTAAGTGCAATGCTGCAGCGGCGCACAGGCTGGTAGAATTACAGGAGAGGCAGGGAAGGATGAAGGAGGGGAAAAAAAGAGGAGAGGAGGAAAAGAAGGGAGAGGATAGATGAGAACAGCAAATGTAAAAGCTTTCATGAACTGGATATAGGTTGAATCGCGATATCAGTCAGTGATAGAGAGTCGCAAAAAGTTGCAGATTATTACTTTAAATTATGAAACACACTTTACACTGATACACCTTCACAATGGTTCCACTTCTGTACATATTGATACTCTTTATATTTCTATATTTGTCTAATGTCATGGTTCTACATAATTCTATTTAAATATGTATAGCAGATATTTCATATTTAGTAATCCATATTTAAGTAAGCGATCAATACCATAAGTAACATACTATAAGTAAAATCCATATATGTAAGTAATCCATACTTTCTCCCATAATTTACACCCATGCAGTCTAGTTAACATTTGTTGTAATTTAGTTCAGTTGAATATGTTCATATAACCCCACAGTAGTTATATTTTATTTTCATTGTTCTCATTGTTTTTATTGTTCATATTCTGTTTTCATATTTATGTTCTTTTTTCCCTGCTGTGTGTTATTACTTTTATTGCTACAATGACCCAATTTCCCCATGGGGATCAATAAAGTTTTATGTGGTATGCTCACAAATCCATGGCACACACACACACATTCTTTGTCACCGACACACACACACACACACACACACACACACACACACACACACACACACACACACACACACACACACACACACACACAGCAGTTGTGTGTGTGTGTGTAATAGCCTACATCTAAACTATAATAGAAATAAGTGGAACTATAAGGTGATAAGATAAAGTGAAACTTTATTGATCCTAGTGAGGAAATTAGGACAGCTACCTCTCTCCCTTGATAGACATTTTCACTTGTTTTAAGAAAAATAAAATTTTAAGACTGAATTTGGGTGTGGGGTGAGATAATTCCACTCCAATTTTCAATTTCACCTGTGAAAGAAGGCAGAAAAAAGCAGATTACCCGAGTATGTACATGTGACATGAATAAAAAAAAATCTGTCCATCTATCTTTGCTATTTCTATATTTCCCCTTACTTTGTGGATATGCATGTACTTTTAGAGACACAAACACAGACACAAGCATACACACTCTTACACACTCCCATGCACACACACATTCACACACATACTTACGTATCAAGATCTTGATTCAAGGAAATTTTTGAGACAAGTCGGTTTGCTCCTGCAGCACAAACGAATACTGATGCGCTCTGATGGAGGCCACAGATATCGACATGGAGAAGAGAAATATCAATATTGGTTCCATCTTCTTCCTTTTCATCCGCAGTGTGAGATTGACTAGTCATTTTCTGTTCAGTGACCTCACCTGCAATTGAAACAAAGCAATATCACTGTTCACTGAGAGAATATGAAAACTAGCCTGTGCAATTTTTGCCATTGTTATTTTCCAGTGAGATATATTTTTTTGTCAATGTTTGGAGTGGACAAAAGGTAAAAACAGAGTGAAATTTTTTTGCAGAACACAAGAGCTAATTTGCAATTTGCCAGTTTGTTCAATTGGGATGGATGTAGAGGCACAGAAAAAAAAAAAAACAATCAGTAAGAAGTAAACAAACGTTGCAGCGCCCTCCCAAGGCCAATCAGTGTCGGAGCCATGACCCGCATCATCCACCAAAGTTTCATCAAAATCCATACTCCCTCCCCCGACCTCACTGTGGGAGACAAATAGTGAGTGAGAGAAAGTTGCACTGGGTGAAGTTGAAAATCTATTTTATCTTTTATAATCTGAGATTATAAAAGAGAAAATGAGATTTAAAAGGATTAATATCAGATGAAGATGAGCAATGTTTGGTAGGGAAAGCGTACTGTGTGCAGCTGTGGTGACACAAATACAAGCCTTTTAACGATTGTTCAAGGGCAAGTGATGCCAGTATGGAAAATCCATATCCATTTTTCACTCACAGAAATCCTGCAGAATAATCACTTAAGAGACTGATGGAGAGAGAGAGAGGGAGAGAGAGAGAGAGAGAGAGAGAGAGACATACATACATTGATTCATACAGAGAAACAGACAGGAACAAATAAATGATGTGAGCAGAATGGGTGAGTGGGTGAGAGCAGAGTGCAGAAAGATAAGAAAGGAGGGTGAAGATGAAAGGATAAGGCGTGGAGAAGAAATGGATGGAAAGAGCGGAGGGGATGAGCAGTATAGGTAGACAAGCCTCGGAGGTGAACGACAAATGCAGAGATCAGGCCTTTGAATCTGCGGCGTATCAAATTCTGACGTCTCTTACAAAACACAACTTTCAAAACACAGCTTCCACCCTCTCCGTTCTCCTCCTCTTCTCTCCCTGGCGGCCGGTTGCCAGGGCGAAACTTTTCCCAAGAAGAAGACGGAGAGTCAGGTGGACGTTTCAGGATTAAAATTTAATGATGCCGTCTAAGATCAAAGGCAAAATGAAGATGCGAGACGGCGAAGAACACCCCGAAAGTACATTATGTTTCTTTCTGCTTGTTACGTTTTAAGTTTGCATTAAGATCACAGGGATTTCTTCCCGTATTGTGATGCTAATGACATTAACTTTACATAGCCAAGGGACATGTAGGATAACCTGGATGACTCACTGTCTGCGTCAATACAGATATATTTACCAGTCTATTTTACAGATCTGTTTTCTGAACATGGTATACAGGCTTATTCTACAGTCTAATGAGGCTTTGCATCTGGCATCCATCAGTTGCTGTGACATCAGTTCTCCCTATTTAGCCATTAAGTTGAATGGCATGGTCAAGTCAGCACATGTGAAAAGTTGACTCATGCAAAAAAAGCAGCCAGATTTGTGCATGTTACAGAGTTTTTATTTTATTTTAATTTTTTTCGGTTGTACACTAATTTTTTTTTTTTTTACATATTTTCTTGGCACATCTGTTAACTAAATGACTGCATAGGTGCATAAGCGTGATGATTAAAACAGTTAATCATAAATTAAGCTACAGTTCATAAATTAGTTGAAAAATGAAGTTAATAATTAGGGTGAAATCCTAATTGAATGATTAATGAAAAGCTAATTTGGGCCACTCAAAACATGTATGAAATCTAAGTGTATTATTATGAGTTATAATGGGTCTTTTTTTTAATATTGCTATGTTAAAATGATGTGATGAATTATGACATTTTAAACCTTACAGCTGTTTGTGATCAGGTAAAGTCGGCCACGAACATTTTTTTTTATAAACATTTTGTGTATGTGTAGGAACTTGTGCTGGGACAAATAAAAATGTGTTTTAAACTAATATTTGTTCCCTCCAAATGTTTTCAATATTCAGATGTTTTAATAGTCGTGGAGAAAACATGTTCAACTGAAAATGACTCGACTGGCTTCTCTCATTGAGCTCAGAAGAGAAGGTTTGTTGTTGTTGTTGTTTGTGTGTCTCAGTCTGCTGGCGCCTGCCTGTCACACACACACACACACACATCTGTAATAGAAAGAGAGAACGAGAGCTGCTTGTTTGTGTGCCTTTTTGCTGTGGGAATAGTTTAATTATATTATATTGATTTCTAATTTAGCATTACTGGGGCCAATTTTTTCTGTTTTTCTTGTCCCGGCGGGTCTGATCTGCTCTGCTGATAGACTTTTCGAGGGGCAGCTGGTTTGACTGGGAGCGGATGGCGACTCCCTGTTCAGTACAGCAGGATGTTGTGTCTCCCCATCGCTCCACTCTACTGGTCTTTACAAAACACAGCTTAGAGAAATTTGAGCAGGGGCACAGTAGCCTAAGACAGAGGCTATTCCTCTCAGGGAAGCTTCTGATTTTTCTTAATTTTTATTTATACCAGAACAGGCAGATTAAACAAAAAGAGTAGAGGTAAAATGAAAAACAGTTTTTGAAAAAGTGGGTGATATAACACATAGCATCATGCACTTCATGCTACTTTTTGATTGGCATATGTAAAAGTATCATTACTTCAACACATGAGAACTTCAGATAGACCTAAGAGTTCAAATCAAATATATATCAAATAAGATATAGATTCTGTTGACTAGCTATGGGCCAGATATATTATCTTAATATGTTAAAATGTCATGCACCATCAGGCTATCAGCTGACTCTTACAATCACCAATTATTGCTAGTTATTGCGCTACCTTGCATGCTCTCTTGCAATCTCTTGCATGCTGCTTGGATTCATTTGGGAAACATCCTCAAGAGCAGAGCCTTTTCCGCCAAATACAGCTGTATAACCATGTGTTGTTATCAATGGTCTCCAAACTCCTTCGACACAAGCTGAAGACCCAAGGCGACCTGCTTAGGCCTATAATGATTTCAGTGTCAGAGGGGGTGAAGGTTAAACTAAAAAAATAACTTTAAAAACAAAAAATGAAAACATAAGGCTTCAACAAATGCTCTCTCTTTCACACACACACACACACACACACACACACACACACACAGCTCCCCTTGAGTGTTTCGCCAGTTATTTTAAGAACGGAAAAAGTGCCATATCACAGAGGACTTACGCACTCGTCAACCCTGACAGATGGTGCTGGTGTCAAAAGACAAATTCCCTTAAGAAAGAAAGAAAGGAAGAAATTAAGAAGAAGCAAGTAAACAAATAAAGTGGAAGGAGTCAAAGCAGGCAAGAGAGTGAGATGCAGGGGATGATCTTCTTAGAATCAAACCCATTTTCATATTGAGCTTACACTACTGAAGCATTCCTGCTCCATATTCAGCACTGCCTCCCCCTCCTACCATCGACGCCAAGCAAAATTCCGGTACACTTATGTTATAGGTGAATAAACCGTTCCTCTTGCCATATCAAACAATTCTGCACTTTTTGTGGTGGACGCTCCTGCAGTTAAGGCACCGACTATCTGGCCTCATTGGAACTCTGCTAGTTGCCTCATGGTTCTTTGAAAACTCATATGAAAGGGGTGACTGTCAGACCTCTTTTAAAGCGGACCCATACTGCTAATTGGCATTCGACGGCCAGCAGCTTCCTTTGTAATTTGATTTAGTTTCTTCAAAGTTAAAGTCCTCTCTCATGTGGTGTTTCCGTTATTTTGTCCTTTGAGCTGCTCAGTGGCCACCATTAAAGAGTGCGGTTGTACTGGGCAGCTCCCAGTGTGAATGTAAAGTAAAGCAGGGTGTTCCTTGGATAAATGTTAGTTCAAAAAAACGAGTGTCATTCCACAGCTGCTCAATCAGCGATGACCGCATGCCTTCATCCCCATCCTCCCTGCAGCCCTGCCCCTCCCCGGTGCAATAACGCCGCTATATTTAGATCCAGGACCCAGAATACAGTAGCCGAGTAATCACCCCCATCCTGTGTGAGTGATGAATTGCTCCCAGCCTCCCTTCCCCGGCTCTATAGGGGGCTGAGGAACCTCTCCCAAGTCTCTTCCAAACAACACTGCGGTCTGTATCAGCTGCTGCTGTGCTGCAGGAGACAGGCCTTTACTTCAGTTTCTACATTGAGATGCATGCAGGAACGTATATACACACACACACACACACACAAACTCTCCCCCCGTTTAAGATGCGCCCAAGATCTCGATCTACCCAAACTTAGTTTCCATGGTAACAGTCCCCTCCTCTCTCTCTCTTTCTCTCTCTCTCCCTCTCTCTCCATCACCAATCTATTTTAATTAAAGTGTGTGAGATGCCAAAGGCCAGTCAACCAGTCTAGTCCTTGGCTTCCTGTCTCCGTCCTGTCATGTTTGCTTTGACTCAGAGAGATATTTCCCTTCCATCGCTTCCATCACTCCATCCACACCATCTGTACTCATGTGTACAGCGCTCGCTCTGTTTACTTTCCCTCTGCCCCCCCTGCTTTCTCTAAATCATCAATTTTTTACCACTATCCTTCTCCATCGCAGGTTCCCGTTTACTGAATGCCTCACGCTGCATTCATATTGTGGCAGCGTGCTGCAGACAGCAGACCGGATGTTCATTGCAATTGGAAAACAACAGTAAACTGTCTGCCTTACCTGCAGATGGAGCTGGGCAACAAAAGTTTCATTTCCCCAACTTTTACCTTCTGCTGTGGCAGTGAAGGCAAACCAGATATAAAAATGTCTAGCAAAATGGATGTAGCCTCGTTTGTGCACATTTTGTTCTTGTCTCCTCTTCCAGTGAAGATAAAAGAGCGAAAAAGCAAGATCTTTCTTTTTCTGACTGTTCCCTTTTCTCCAGAGAGTCTTAGAGAAAAAGATTGAATGCTTTTTTCAAATTCAGGTTTGGCTAGGCTGTTCCAATTCCCTACTTCCTCTTAATTTACAGTCGGAATCATATTTAATAATTTATGCAAAATATAACCCATTAGACACTCAACTGAAGAAATTGGCTCTATCTTGTAAAAGGTTATAGTAAAACACAACACATTGGTAGCACCAATATACATATTTGTACATATATTTTGTTGATCTAATTTGTGTTATATCTTCTGTTGGTGCTACCAATTTCTTGAGTTTCACATTAGAATTTGTTCATTTCTACATATACTGGGTGTTCAGCTGAGGTTGATCTTCCCTGACTTTTCCAAACAACTCCTGCAGATATTCATCCTACAAATATGACTCAAGCAGCACTTAAATTTCCCTAATCTATAACTTATTAGACATTTTTAAATGAAATGTAATATTGAAAATGACAGGCATACAATGCTATTTAACGGATCGGTTTTTATTATATCAACGAATGGAATGACCTTTTGTTTATCAAAATTACCATGGCAACGAGAAGGCAGTCTGCTGTTGTGGCGACAGGTACTACAGTATAGCTTTAGGTCGTATGTTTGATTTGGAAAGTTGTGGGGACACAAATTGACAACCGGTCAGGGGGTCCTGCCCCAGAAAAATCTGACATTTGTCATGATTATTTTACATTCTAAAATGAAATAAAGGTTGACAAATTGTTACACAAATTAAGGCATTTATGTTGTTATTTTTTACCACAAGGACATGCTACATTAAAAGGAAAAACTGCAAAATTCATTCAGAAAATACATTTGTTTAGTTAACATGTGCTATTACCCACACAGACAGGATTTGAAACTGTAGCCTAAAAGCTAGACTGGCTAGCAGTCTTGTAAAATAGTAAATGCTCCTCTTGTTTGAACTAGTATGACCAGCATATGATGTCAATCTTGGAATAAATTCACCCTACAACACACACTGTGACAACTTCATTTGCTTAGCTAGCTAAGTAGACTAGCAAAGTAACTTTTAGTTTAGCTCATGCTATTCCTATCTGGCAAGGCTACTACAGTTCCTACTTCTGTAGTGCTTGAACTTAGACAGCTAGACGACTCTTTGTTCTTAGGCTACAACATTTAATATTACAAGTTTGCAGCTTCAACTCCATTCATTCAAATAGTGACTTGCACATTTGTAAATCTTAGGACACAGGCGTATGTGAACATATTCTGTGAGTGTAAATTTCAACATGCCAGTTCTCAGGTGTTTTGCTAATACCTTCAGTCAAACCTCTCAGCCAATCACATAAGCACATTAAAGGGAGGCGGGAGCAAAGAGAATATCAGTGGTGTGCTATCTTACAGCTAGCCCGCCAACCCTTTTGAGTTAACCCTTTATCCACATGAACGCATATGGAATTAATATCAAATTGGTGACAATTTTAGGTCGTCAGAAAAGTGGTAGGTCCCCACCTAACATTGTGCTCATGTTATTTAGGCCACAGTGTGAATGCAGCGTTACTGTTCCTCTGTCTCAACAAAGAGCAATCACTCTGCCACAGTCCCTCAACCTTGGTGAGATAATAAGGAGAAAGCAAAACTTCAAGGAGGAAAAACCCCTTAATTGACACCCAAAGCATAGTGTCTGAACATAAGCTGATTATGATAATCTTAAGTTAGAAGCAAATTGTGTTTTGCTTTCTAACAATGCACCTCACCCTCCCCCACGTCCCCGGAGGGAAGATCAGAGAAATTAGATATCAGACCACTAATCTGTCACATCACATTCTTTACGCAATTGAATTCCGGCTAATTAATGTGTAGGGAGAACAAATCGGAAACATTTGACCTCCTCCAGCATAAAAATAAGTCCCACAATCCTTTGGGTTGTCGGAATTGCGCACTGGGATGTCCCGGTTTCCGACACATGAGTGTGTGTGTGTGTGTGTGTGCGCGCAGCGGCGATAATTACTGCAGTGTAGAGGCCAATGAATTGGGCCAATGAATATTAATTCATTAAAATGTCTCCCTCCTGGTACGGGCTTCAAATCTGGGGCTCATCTGTCGAAGGATAGGCGTCCTGGCAGGTTCCTGAGAGAAATACAGAGGAATTATTCTCAGGTAGGTATCCAGAGGACGGGAAATCGAGATGTCTGCCTGTGCAGAGCATAGATATCCACAGCAGCCCTCTCTGACATCCTCTTGCTTTTTTATCGCTTTATTCTAGCGTGCTTGAAATAGAAAGTCCCCGAGCCTGGCCCATTTTCAAATAGAACATCTTGTCTTTATGCAAACTTCTATTCTCTTCATTTCTTCCAATTTAAATTTCTCTGAGTCAATGTCCAGCTGTCAAAAGGTCCTTGAGCTTTGACACGGTCCGTGTGTGTGTGTGTGTGTAAGATAAACACAACTAAAGGCTAGTAGGGCCCACAGGGGCCGTTGCTGGGGCCTGGATTGAGAATGGTTGCCATAGCAAACTGCTTAGTATTGACTTCTGGCAAAGAGTGAGATCCTCTGGTTTTTGTCCTATCCCTATCCTCTGTGTGTTTGTGTGTGTGTGTATGTGTGTGAGCGTGCATGCGTGTGTGTGTATTTTTAAGCTGTCCATCTGAGAAAGGCTTTCATTACATGTTAAACGAACCAAATGAGCAGATAGCAATCAGCTAAAGGGCACAATGAGCTTCTGCGCAGCGCCACTGAATACAATAGAGCCAGACTGTGACCTCTAGCCATGCTGTGTATGTGTGTGTGTGTGTGTGTCTGTAGCCTACCTGAGGCCATAGCATGTGTATGCACCAGGGACAGATAATTGCCGTTCACCACATTTAGTATAGGGTTCCCATCAACAAACCACCTAGTTGCTGCACTTTACTGTCAAAACAGAAAATTGTGAGCCACAAATGACAATATCTGCCCCGTCCATTTTTTTGGTGACAGTAGAAAATCTCTGATATTCATTGGACGAATGCATAATTGAGGCTGGAGGGTGGAAAAGGCTATTTTGCTAGAGTGGAAAGAGAGGGGCGGAAAAATCAGATTATGGCTAATCAATGGCCTAATAGAGCATTTGAATAGGAGTTGAAAAGACACAAACAAAGGAAATATGGATAAATGGAGAGAGGGAGAGAGAGAGAGAGAGAGATGACAGAGTCAAGACAGAGCAAATGGGAAAAAGGGATGACAGTGAGGGGAATAGACAATGCAAGTGGGAGAGAGGGAGGAGGTGGAGGAGGAGGAGGAAGAAGAGGAGGAGGAGGAGGAAGAGGAGGGGGGAGAAGCAATGAGCGCCTCAGCAGTGGGATGAGAGGGAATAGAGCTGATGAGCGACAAACACAGAGAGGAACACACTCGAAAGCAACGTCTTCTTGGTCATTACTGTAACTGTTTGTGACAGAGTCTAAAGAGGGAGTGAGAAGAGGAGAAAGAGAGAGGGAGAGAGAGGAGAGAGAGAGACAGATACCCCCTTTCATACGCATGATTCAGGAGTATTATTAGGAGTATATGGGAATGTCCTTTATCACTACCATTCACACCCTGCTGTCACTGCTGCAATGTCTCAGCTTTACATCACATTCATGTGCCGGAAAAACAATCCCAGGACCCCCCAACACGACCTTTGACCCCATGTGGAGCCTGCTTTGCCGCATTCAATAAACAAAAGTAAATATGAGCTTCCTACTCGGAAATACCATTCGCATCGGCTTTCACTTGGTAAATATTACTAGAAAACACTGCTCACCTCTGCTTTCAGGTGGTAAATACTACTAGAAAATACCGACTTCCTTGACCTGCAGTTAAGTTTAGGTAATGACATATAAATTATAAAGAATGTAAACAAGATTTTCATCCCAGAAGTCATTGTTGTGTCTCTTAAAATGCCACGGCACACTCCAGGGAACGCTGTCATGTTTGGTTTGCTGTAAAACATGAACTCGAATGTATTAAGTGTGTGTTAAGTGTGAAAGAGCTGAGAATTGCTTTTAACCATCAAGTTGTTGAGCTGGTTATTCCCATTTGACATGAAGGCAGCATTCGACCGCGCTGATCTCTTGCCGGGCGGACGTACCCAGACTGACCCTTTCACCCTGCAGGTCCAGGTCCAGGTCAGTAGTCTGGTGTGGAAGTTGTTATGTTGCATTCACACTCTGGCGGTGATGTGGTAGACGGCAAACAGGATGTTCTTTTTTTTCCATTATTAGGATCCCCATTAGCTGATGCCTCCTGGTGGACTGCTTCCCGGGGTCCACAAGTTCACATGGTCATTGTTTTATTCATGAGAATGACAGTAAACTCTGCCAAAGCCACCAGAAAGTGCAAAAGTTGAATTTTGTCCCCCAACTTTGAAGACAAACTAGATGTAGAAACGTCTAGTGCGATGGATGTAGTCACACGCATTTGTCCAACCTGCTTATCGGCTTATTATTTTCCAGTGAAGATAAAGAAGCGAATAAGCAAGAGCTGTCTTCTTCTGGCTGAGCAATCCTCTTGTTTATCAAAAATCGCCATGGCAACGAGAAGACAGTGTGCCGTTGCGGTTGATTGACATCCCACGATGCCTACCAGTGTGGATTTTATTTTGGGCCACAACACAGCGTCAGCAGGGAGAGAAAGAGACACAGGTGTGAACAGACAGAAAACTAGAGCGACTGTAACAGAGGAAGACGGAGGGAAAGGGGGAAGAAAGAAGGGAGACGGGAGCATAAATGAGGCACTGTAACACCCAACTGAGAGATACAAATAAACAGGTTAAATAGACCAGAGGGGGGAAGAGCATTAGAACGAGTAGGGAGAGAATAGAGACAGGGAGGAGAGAGTAGTGATTAGTGATTAGACTAACAGCCACAGGTCAAACAGGGGGTTCGCTCACTCTTTCCCCCACATCCCTCCATCATCCCGGTGTGAAGTCAGCAGAAAAAATCGATCATCGGATAACTCTCCGTCGGCTCCCCCTCCCCCTCCCCCTCCCGCTCCCCCCCCCCCCCCCGGTGAGAATATTCTGGGCGGCGTTCCCAATGACGTTCCTCGCGACCTTCCCGCCACCAAAACGGATTCGGGAAAGGGCGAGGAGAAAAGATTTCAAGTTTGGGGCGAGTTATTCGGGGTTTAGGAGAGAGCGGCGCGGTAATTAATTAATGTCCCGGCGAGCGCGGCCCCGGATGTTTTCATCTCTAATAGTGCCACTCTGCGACGCACTCAGGCAAAGTGTGCATTACTGCCTATCCATAATTGATGTGCCGCGTTCCCCGCACACAGGCCTGGATGGGAGTACTGTGTAAAGAGATACGCCACACACCCCGGATTGGGATGCAAGCATGCATAACCTCAACACACACACACACACACACACACACACACACACACACATGCATGCATACACATTTATGTTATTGTACTTGTGAGGACCTTCCATTACATTCATTCCGTAACCCAACCTTAACCCTCACCTCTTTGTGCCTAACCTTAAACTTAACTAAAACCTAATCCTAACTTTAAAGAGTCGATAAGTAAGATTTTTACCGCCTCATAGTGCAAAATGACCATAATATATCTTCAGGGGTTGATGGGTTGTTGTTCAATACTAGTGATTCAATGTTTACTTCACCAGGTGCTGAGATTTCTGACTTTCAAAACTCACTTCCTGGCCTGTATTCTGTTTTTGGGGCAAAAATTCCAACTGCTCAATGATGGAAGCAACATTTCATTCTCAAGCCAAAAAAGCAAATGACAAAGTACGCTGACGATTCCACTGTATATTATGCTCACACCACATACCATGAATTAAATCAAGTTTTGTCTAGCGAGTTGAATATAGTATATGATTGGATCAAAACAAATAAATTAGCCTTAAATATATCCAAAACTAAAGGTATTGTCTTTGGGTCACGACATAAATTGGTTTCTAAGCCTAAACTGGAGCTATCCATATCTGGTGAACCCATACAACAGGTGGACAAAGCTAAATTGCAGGGCCTAGTCCTTGATAGTCACCTATCATGGACCGAGCACATTAATACAGTTGTTAGGAAAATGGGCCGAGGCATTGCAGTCACAAGAAAGTGTTGTCCTTATGTACAATCACACATGCTGTTTCTAAATCATTAATTTTGTGCCACCTGGACTATTGTTCAACAGTTTGGTCGTCTGCATCCAAAACAAATCTCATGGCTCACCATTGAGCAAAGAATTTCCCTAAGCATGGCTACATTTAAAAGATGCCAACATTTTTATTCGACCAAATGGTTTACTGCAATAACATACATAACCACAACACCAGATTTGCCGGTAACAGTCATATTGTGGTACCCAGCCTAAGGACTCCAAATTGGAGTCATTTACCTTTTAATATATGCCTAATAAAAAATAAATCATCCTTCAAAAAGATTATGCAGAGGCATTTATTGGCATGCAGATGACAGACTGAATAGTAGGAGGTATAACTCTGTACCAGTTTTCAATATTCATGTTCCGCTTCATATGGGTTGTATAATTCTCATTCTTTTTAAATATTATCTATATATTGATTTTTAACTAGTATTCTACCTAAATATATGTTCAGCGTTGACTGGCTTTGAATTGTATATGAATGTATTTGTTTTAAATTTCATATCAATGTAAGCTTGCATTTTTTTATATTAATGTATATTGATGTAATTGGGTATATTAATGTAATTTAATGTTTATCATGTAATGTGTTATGTACAGTATGTCAGGTGTGGACCCCAGGAAGATTAGCTGATTGCCATGGCATCAGCTAATGGGGATCCTTTAAATAAACAAATAAATAAACAAAGCAGTATTATTATTCCTGTATATTGCATGGTGATGTATTACCGCTCCACTAGACGTTTCTGTTGGATCTCTGCTCCAGTTAGCTAGTTTACTGCTCTCTATTGTGAAAATAGGGCTTTGTTTTGTCAATTACAGCCCGCCTAAACCTCTCTGTACCAGAGACATGTCAATGTTGCTGCAATTCCTTGGTGGGCGATAGAGGTTGATAAATGTCATAGATTACCCCCTTTAACCCTAAATCCAAGCCCTACCTGAATAATCCTAATGCTAACTCTCATTATCTGCCCCATGCCAGTCAAGTGCAGTTTAAAAGTTTATTTGTATAGCCCTTAATCACTGTTACAGTCTCTAAGGGCTTCACAGCGGCCACATTATGAAGACAATACATAAATATGACATCCCCCAACCTTAGACCCTCCACTGAGGACAAGGAAAAACTCAAAAACTCATAAAAACCTCAACTTAGAAGTTACTGTTTCCTCTACTTAGAATTCACACTCACACTCACAATGCAATCGTTTAGGATTATGCTGCACAGCTTAGTGAAATTTGACATTTTATCTCCCTTTTGGTAGTCTAAACAACCAGGCCCTGTTTGCTCAAATTGTGAGAAGGCTGAGAAGGAAATTCACTCACACCTCATTATTGTTAATCGGACTATTAGGCCAATTCAAATAACAGAGAATTCACCCCCATTGCTTCGTTTGGGCTAAACTGCCACACTTGCAAAACATTGCATTTGGCAGACTCAGATGTCACCTTTAGATTGTATTTAGGTGTTCTGAACATGCCCCTTTCAAATTTGTTTTAATTCTGTCTTGCTTGCTGCCAAACCTGAGATCAGATCGGCATCAATTCATCTTAATGGGACTTAATGGGATTATAGCGTGCATGGTGGACTCTCCATCAGAATACACAGGCGCAGTATGGGATAGGTGATTTTCATATGGACTGGTTTTGAGTCCAGTCCTTGAAGTTTCAAAGACAATGTAAATAATTCAAACTAGAATTTTAGAATAATATTATACTTTCACATACATTTCCATAATTTCCCTCTCACTTTGATGGAGTTTTGTAAGTACCATAATCATCCCATCAATATTAGCAACGAGTATGTCACTAATTTATTGTTTGCTTGTTGACTGCACGTTTGGAAACCTATGTACCTGGCTCCGGCCCAATTTAACCCCTATTCATCTTGGACATTTGGTCCTTCTAAAAATAGAAGTACAAGAACACACACATACACACACAGAAACACTGTTTCTAGGAAGATTAAATCTAGCAGAGTCCCAGAAAGTGCGAGTAAAGTAATTACACTGTCTGAGCTGGTTGCCGTTGTATGAGCATACTCTGGCAGGGGCTTATGGGAGAGGCCAAACGTTGCCTAGACAACAGACTACACCCCCCCCCCCCCCAACCCCCCGTCCCCCATACACACTCACACTTACAAACACATACACACACACACCACACACGCCACATCCCCACCCCCAACCCCCCTCGCCAAATGAGGAAAATTCATCAAGAGCGATGCGCACTTGCACGCACACACACAGACACAAATACACACGGACACACCCACGCATAACTAATCTCTTCATCCCCGCACACACACACACACACATACACATACCCACACACACACATACACACTCTGACACCCTTTAAGAGTTTGATGTGTGATCAACTGTCCACAGCAGTGCTAATGAGTTGCTATTGTAAGATGCAGCTGTGTGACCCGTCCATGACTCCATACCCCACAGCTACAGGAGGATTATGTTGATGCATGTCTACTTTAAACTAGAATATGCTGCTGTTTCGCTCGGCGGCGTGGAATAATTTTACTATGTTGTGTTGCGTTATGGGAAGGATTTATCAAACCTAGAAAACCTACTGCGGTGTCGCTGGTGGCCGCACCGCTTCAGTATTTATCTTCCTTACTTTGAGCAAAAATTGCTTGGTGTGTTTATTGCTGATATGGGTATTGTTTTATTGAGTTGGTAAAGGCATGAGATTTGGAGACAGAAAGACAGGGGAAGCAGCAATAGAGAGATATTGTGCCATGACATAGCTTTAGTCTCTTTGTGTGTGTGTGTACTTCTATCCTTATGAGGACCAAATGTCCCCACAAGGATAGGAAGATGAGGAAAATGCTCCAAAAGCAGGATTAGGTTTAGGTTAATGGAAGGGTTATGGTTAATATGGGATTATGGTTTGGTTTAGGGTTGAGGTTAGAAGTAGGTTTAGGTTTAAGTTTAAGTTTAAGTTTGGGTAAGGGTTAATGTTAGGTATGCAGAGATGAAGGATTAGGGTTAGGGGTTAGGGAATGAATGTAGTCAATGTAAGATTCCCACAAATGTGTGTGTGTGCAAGTTTGATTCTCAATCCCATGCATGAATCTATACCCAAATTTAGGTCAGTTACCTGTATTCTATTTCTTCGCTTCCACCTTATTAACACCCAAGGGCTTGTTACTGCCTCAGCTTGCCTGTCGGAACTCTGCGCTGTTGCCGTGGCAACAACGCTCAAAGCTGCTACAGCGTTACAGAGAGACAGGCGGCTCTTTAGCTCTGTAGCTCTCTTACAGAAGTAGCTAGCTAATGTAAACAACACCAGCAGCAGCACTACAAACAAACCAAAAATTACGAACAAAAAATATTTTTTTCTTTTCTACTGGTCTTTTCTACTTTTCTATATTCTTTTCTACTTTTCTACTTTCCTACTGGTCTACTGGTAGGGACTGGCTATGTACAGATTAATGTATTATGTGGTGCTCAGTCTTCATGATTTACTTATTAAACTTGAGGATTACTTATATACTGAGATAGTAATAACAGAATTTCAAATATATGAAAGAACACGCACTTTCGATTTTCACACATGTATATAATTTTAGAGCATGATCTGCCTCATTAAACTTGAATATTACATTATCTATACTGGGCTTGAGTTGAGTTTTTGCATGTGTGCATGCTTCTAAAAGTATGATGCTCAGCCACAAAGTAAGCTCCAAGTGGGAAAAGCTCAAACCGTAACGCCACAATTGTTGGGACGATTACCATCACCCATCAGATTCGCCAACACCCATTTGTCATCTGTCACTTCCTGTTGGTTTCCGTGCTGCAGCGGTGCCCTGGGGCAGGCCGCAAAATGGCCGCCGTGCTTTGGCATGCTAATGAGGTGAGAATCCAATATTTCGGGATCCATAGCGGGGGCCTCCGGAGGTTGCAGCTCGTTAACTCGGCTCACGAACATCAAACCGGGAGTTCATGTGTGGAATGAGGGAATGCGGTAAAGACACAGGCAAACACACACACACACACACACAAGCAGAAAAGGCCTAGGGAGCCATTACAGTATATTTCTTTCTTATTTACAGACATTTTCATGACATTTCCGCATCGTGAGGTTGAACCCAATGATTTTGTGTAAACTATGACCGATCATCATAATACAAGAACCACCACCAACATAAACAAAAATCAGTGATATTTTCAGAAAGGCATTCTTTCATGCTTTTCCCCATTAAAAGCCCACACCAATTGATTCTACTCAAGATGTACACTATGAATTGAGATTTGTCTTTTGGCTGCAACGGTGGATAAAGTCTATTCTGCAAATGGGTAAACTAAGTTCAGGTGGCTTACATAGGGGAATTAACATGCACCAAAAGCCGTGGGCTACGATCAAATCCGTGTCTTTGGGAATGCATGATGTTCACCTCATCCCACAGAGCAAGCAGGACGCCCACCAATAATCATTGTGGAGAGTTGATGTGATGCCTGAAAGTGGAGCGACGTGTGATAGTATTTTCTATTATCATATCCCCAGGGGTGGTCGGTTTCACGGGGAGTGTAATGAACAGATCCGAGACGTGACTCACAGCCATGCAGCCTTGGCGCACCGCTGTGTATGATGCACTTATGATTTGAGTCATGCCGTGTCATCGGTGAGGGGACTGAGCGACTTCAGGTATCGAAACATGCCCCGTCGTCGTCGATGGGGATTTATCGATCCTACTGTGAACGTTTCTCAGTCTGCCGCTGCAGCTGCTGCACAAAACACTTGAATATAATGATTTCAGAGTCATCAGTTTCCCATGAATCCACTTATCTCTGCAGATATAGCGGGAGAAACCGGGGGCCATTCCCAAGACGGCGGGTTTCAACTCGTTTCACAAATTTTTCTTCAAGTGTCATGATCGCGACATTTCATTTGGTTTTTTTTTTTCGAATTTGCTTTCCAAACCAAACATTACTATTCTGCGTGTCTGGGTTATACATAAGGGATATCCTGCTGATCATATCCAAATGTTCTGCGGCGTTGAATATGCATGGTTGGGCCAGTGTGTTGGCGTTGGCAGCTAACCACGGGCCTTAGCATGCGAGCCGGAGATTCAGCTCCCAGAACCGGGCCTGCGCTCGTGCCAAGCTCAGTTCGGCAAGATAATGGGTCTGACTGGTGGCGGCTGACTGAGATGAATTTCCTCATTTAGCATTGTACTGAAAACAGGAGGCACCATAAATAAGCGAAGATTTATTGTAATCCGCAGACGCTGTGTTGTCTGTGTGTTGAAGACGGCGGATTCGGAGGTAGCGGGGGGGCGGGGGGGTAAAAAAAGTCGAGACCTGCGGGTTTTTATGCTTTCCTCCTTCATCTCCAGCTCTAGATGAGTCATTCCCTCTGCACTGCACTCATCAATATTACAACACCTCCCTCCTGCTGCCAGCGGGCTCAGACCACATTACTAATTTAACTTTTATTTTGCTGTTTTCTCTCCTCCCCCCCCGTCTCACCTCTACCTGCCGGAGAAGGGAGCGCGGGGATGAGCCGGTGGTCCCTGCGAGGTGCGTTTGATTTAAGCCTCGCTGTCACGCCGCTGATTTGGAGCACCAATCACACCGTCTGCAAAGAAAGAAAATCACCGGTTCAGCTCGCATTCGCCGTAGCATTCGCATTAGCCAGCCATATGGGATATTTTAATAAAAGAAACAGGCCTAAAGGAAAATTGCACTTTGATTTTGCAGGTGCCGGGTGAATTACTTTTTGAATGTTTTTTTTTCCAGCAGCAGCCTTGTGCAGCGCTGCCTTGCTGCTGTGTAAACCCTCTAACAGCACGCACACACACACACATATGGGATTTATCACTCCAACAGCCACAAAGGTCACTCCCAACATCACCTCCCCGCGTTCTGATTGGCCTCCTCTGGTATTGACAATTAAGGTGTTATTGGACATCGATCCGGCATCGGGCGCCCTTGGATCGCTGTGAGGTCAGGCACCAATCAGACCAAGGCCGGTCCTTGAGAGGATGAAAACTATTGCTTATATATACATATATATACATATAATATATAATATATTGATCGCATTGATTAGCTGGGATGAATGAATTTCGCAGGAACGTAATGAGTTTGTGGATCGGTAAATCTTGAAAAGCCCCAAAAAAATGCAACATTTTGTGGATAGCACGAGTTTGTGGCCTTGTAGTAGTGTGTGTGTGTGTGTGTGTGTTACATAACCACAGTGTAGCCTTGGTGTAACCCTGTCTCTCTACTAGATGCTATTACCTAGCCCTGGGCTTGTAGCCAAGTCTCATCCTCTCATAAAATTGGTGGCGCTGTCATAGTTTGCTAGTGTGCAGCGGCCATATCAAGTGGTAAGTGGCACTCATCACCATCACAGCTCTGCATTATACACCTTTTTTTAATTAACAGTGAAGCGGATCTATTTAGGTATTCATGTTTAGCTGTGTAAAATTCAAAAGAAATTGGAAAGTAAAAGGATGAGCCAAGGATTGTCACCTACAGTATGAGGAGAGAGGCAAAGGGGTTCAGGGAGAGATGATCACTGTAAAAATCAAAGACATTCACAGGGAGAAGAGCCTCATTACAGCAGCAAACTGCTCTCATCACAACTGGGGCGATGGGGCGATTGTCTCCCGCCTTAATGCCGCATCTGCTCCTGCAAAACGAACACTCTCTCCATCATATTTACCGCTTTATGCACAGTCACTTGCCTCCGTCTCAAAGAGACACTCTTCATCTCTGCGCCAAAGACTCCTTCTCTGCTTCATTAGCGGAAAGCAAAACAGAGAGGGCTTTTCACCTTGGTCTTGAAGACCTTGGTCCAGCTGCCAATTTTGTGATTAGATTATGATCCGCCGACTGTTCTGGGGATGGGAGACGCTGTGAGAGTGTAACCCCCCGAGGAGGGAAACAGACTTGAAGAAAACACGCAGTTCTGTTCAGTACAGACATGCAAAATTTGACTCCAAAGATCCACCATCATTTTCTGAGTGGATGCACTTTTACTATTAGAATCTTGAGGTCTAATATTCTCAAATTAGGCCTTTTAGGCATGCGTCTAGCTTCCTTCAAATGTGTATAATCATATGTACAAATTTTACATCTGTGTCGCCCCAGAGCTTGTTAAAGACAGTCATTCATCACCCTCAGTTCAGTCAGATCTCCCTCCCCTCTCTGGCATGTTCATTAAGTCCTCCCTTATAGGTGAGAACATCCTCTCCTCACGGCCAGAGGAGATTAAGTGGAAGCATTACAACATGCAGTCAAAGCATTAGTGTTAGCTGCTTGGTGCATTAAAACTAGCCTTCTCCGTCTGGCTTTGACAGGAGCGTTGGAGTCTGAGGAAACCAAGGCCGCAAGAATTAACAACGCACCAGGGGAATAGGAACTGGTAAAGTCTTTCTAGGTTCTGACTCATTCCATTGTGCACGTTGTGTCCGGGTGCTTCTCTTAATTTTTAGTAACATTTTAATTGGGAGGGGGGTTTTTTTCAGCGGTTTATATTTTGCAATCACGACACTAGAGCAAGCGCTTGCCTGTTTCTCATCAAAACCAGTTGTGTGAAGAAGTGTCCTGGGGCGATTTCCAGCAGGATTACAAAAAAGAAAAGTCCCTTTCCCTCCCTCAGAAATAGCTCTGGTATAATCCCTCTCTCTCTCTCTGAACACAGGTGACATCCACCGCTGTGGGATTAACTGTCACACAGTCGGCAGGTGTCGGGGGAAACCTGGTTTCCTCCTGACAAATCGTCTAGAATTTTCAAGTCCGCATCCCCATGACCGGATCATGTTTTGGTGAAAACACCAGCTTCAGGCTTCCAGAAACGGATGTTAAAATCTTTTTTTTTTACACAGTGCAAATTAATGGATTCAATTGAAGGACCTACTCACCCAGACAAAGAGCACTGGTGTAGATGCATTTTGGGGAAACTCTTTGCATACTTCTTATGTTCAGTCATTCATTCATTCATTCATTTTGTGAATAACCTCCAGTTGGATTCACAGTAGCCACACTGTTTTGTCTGGTGACCTTTCCACCCACAACACTGAACCACAAAGAGTTATTTCCGCAATTGCATCAACATTTTATAGCAAGCATTTTACAGCGAGCCAGCAACATTTTATACAGCAAACAGTTTCCGCAAGCATACAAAGCTGAGCTTCAGTGCAGATTAAAGCTGTTCCTGTCTTAAAGATCTGAAGTAACAACACTGCAATATGCTGTAAGAAATTGTCATTTGACATAAACCAGACCATAAGCAGAAGAGTGATTTGATCACTGTGCTTGAAATCTGAAGAGGAAAAAATAATCTCAGGGGCTCCAACATGGTGTGTAGTTTGTCCTGTTCTACTGTTTGACATGAAGAGGAACAAAGTCAGTCAGACAAAAAACAAAAAATTGAATATATTATTTGAATAGGATTAGGATCATATGTGACCCAATATGGAAATACAATACAGGCAAATTAAATTAAAAATGAGCCTGGTTGATGGTATTCGGTCACATATTTGCTCCAACCAAACCATAACATCTTCGGATAGTTTTTGATATGCGTATACATGCAGTAGCCCACTGCCGTTTTTTCACTTAAGAATGAGTTAAGGCCAGACTGCAGGGTGATCACACACTGGTCAACAAATACACACACAGTGTTGTGGTCCAGCAATGCCCCTCGACCAGCCGCTCGTCTGGAAGGAATGACTCGCACGTGTTGTTTTCACACCTATGGCCACGTGTCACAGCAACCCGTTCCTCTCCTGAAGGCATATCTGCTCTTTGCTGAGCGCTCCCCTGCAGCACTGGTATCAGTGCAGGGGATCCAGGTGAGCTTCAGGGCAACGCTGCTCCCATTGTATACTTCCTGAAAAGACAAATATCCAGTTACATGTCCGGCTCCATTCATAGATTTTCCACATGTCATGGAGCTTGGGTCAAATGAAGTAGTGGAAACAAAAATGCTCTGAGAGGTTCCATTAATGTTTTTTTTTTTTTTTCATTTGAAGGATCACCACCGGTAATGAGAGTATGACGCCGTTTTAGGGCCATTGTAGGTTATTTTTTTTATTTTTTTTATCGCAGCCGGGGGGAGAGGGGGTAATATTCTGAGATTAAACTCAGAAATGTACAAGAAAAAACAGAGATTGAAGTCAGAAATTTACGGGAGAAAAAAAATCAGAGTTTTTTCTCAGAATATTATCTGCTTCCCCCCGGCTGCGGTAATTTATTTATTTTTTTACCTATATTGCCCTAATACACTGTCGTATGAGAGAGTAGCTGTGGGGGGAAATGTTGCTGCCAGCAAATGTAAGCTGGATGCAGGTCCTTGAATGCAGCACAGTTGTGTTTGCTTCCCACTTCGGCGTACAGTGCTGACGGCAGCATCATTCTGGGAGGTGAACAACACACCACAACACCTCGAGCACTAGAAGTCCAGCTTGGTAGGACAAGTTTTCTCTGATATGATGCCGATGCCTGCGGGAATATAAATGTAAATACTGAAGAGCTTGTAATCCTGGTCCTGACAAGACGCAGGCCTCGCTTAGTCATTACGATGTGTGGAGCGGGCGTCGGGGGGGACTGTGGGAAGCAGAGCCGAAGACGTTAGTCGAACTCGCTCCCCACGGTGGAAACACTATCCTTCGGGCTAATTCGGGAGCGCTTTTGAATTGGCTCAATAAGTGGCACCGCTGTGTTTACAGGCACAAGACTAGCGCCTTGGGAAAAGGCTCACCCTGAGAGGATGATAAAGTTGTTACAAGCACACCGGCTGCGCATTTGTCTTCTGCGGTGATGCAGTAGGTAAATAAAAAGGTGGGTAAAGCATGTCCCTCCAGCTGGTGATCACCATGAGGCAAACGGCCGCAATTACACTTTCAGAAACGCATGAATTTGTATGTTTTTTTCCCCTTAAAACCACAACCCTGTGGGATTAGAGACAGGACTGCCTGTCTGACATTAAGTGCTAGATGTCCCAAAATTTCCTCCAAACTAAATAAATCTGAGCTTGTTTTTTGCCCCCTCAACTCCACTACCTCTCCTTTAACACACAGGTAAAGAGGATAAGTTGTTCATGCTTTCATTTCAATGTGCTTCGACTACTGTAACTCTCTATACTCCGGTTTAACTGCAGCTTTTAACTAAATCTACAAAACATGACCACATCACCTCTATTGTAGCCTCTCTCACTGGCTCCCTGTTAGGTTTACAATTGATTTTAAGCTCTTACTGATAGCTTTTAAGGCCCTTTGTCCCACATCTCAGACCTTACGAATTGATCTTAAAATCAATTCTAAACCTAACAGGGAGCCAATGCACTCTTAAAGTATCATTTCTATATTTACTTTACCTTGCCTCACCTGTTTTTACTCTTATTCTTACGTATGTGCTGCTATTCGATCTGCTCTTATCTATGCTTTTTAAACTACAGACTTTTTTACTGTTTATTATCTGACATATCTTTTGTCTGTTATTTCCTATTTCATTTCTTTTGCCCTGTGAGGTGCTTTGTGTTTCAAAAAGTGCTATATAAATAAAAAATATTGTTATTATTATATACTTCCATCAGTTTATTTCTTACTATGATGTATACTAGGAATTCACATAATAAAATATATATCAGTGGAAAAAAAGGTGGTAAAGTCTTAAGTGGGTTTGCCCTGCATTACATCCCCTGTCTTTTGTACAGTATAAATTGAATCACCATACACACTATTTCTGGTCATCGTATTGGTATATGCATTTTAAGTGATATTTATGCAGCAGTTCAACACACCAGAACACATAAGTTAGTGAATGGTTGGAAGTAAACCAGTTTAGGCACCGAAGCATCATCATCCCACTTCAGCACAGGTCAAATAGGTTGCATGACGCTCTCCTTCTGGAGAGTCGAGCCTCGTGCGGAGGAAGCTGCGGAGGAGAGGGAACTCTTTCTGGAATACTGAAATGAAGGTCAGCTTTCTGGGCCACCGTTTCCCACAGTGACCATCCCGCCTGGGGAAGAGGAGATGGAGGATGCAACGCAACACGACCGCTGCACAGTTACGCAAGACCAGAGAAAGTGCAACAACAGCACTGAACCCTCGCGCAGAGGAGGGAAAGTGCCAACAGTACACAAACGCAACGGAGGGAGAGAGCGAGAGAGAGAGAGAGAGAGAGAGGGAATGGGAAGAGGAGGAGGAGGGGGTAATTCAATCACATCAGTGTCCTCATTCACAGGACAGAGAGAGAGACAGAGAGAGAGAGAGAGACAGAGAGGGAGAGAGAGAGCGTTATGAACAACTAATGAAATAAGCAAAAAGCTGAGTCAGACATTTGTCCCTGTCTCTCTCTCCCAGCGAAACAACAGAGAGGTGAGACAAGGAGAGGGACGAGGGTGAGGACAAAAAAAACACCGGGACCGAGGCTGGAAAGACAAAATGGCGGCGATCGAGTGAAGTTGCCAGTGAAAACAATGCGGAATTTCACGGGGCGCGTTCGTTCGTTCCCCGCAGCAGCTCATTCCATTCCTTCGGCTAGGAAGGGTTCAAAAGGTCGCGGGTACAAACGAGAGAGGAAAAGACTCCCATGCAACTTCTCATCCATCCTAATCCCTCGGAGTTGAAGAGTGCATGCATGATCTCACACACACACACACACACACACAAACACACACACAACTCTCCAAGCCTCTAACTTCCAGGCAGCGCTCCCTATCATCCACACTTCCATGATCATTCCCCCTCTAGGTTTGTGCTGTGATCTCCGAGCCTCTTTTCCTCCTGGGCTCCACAAGCAGCAGCAGCAGCACGCCTCCAGCAACACCACTGGTCACCAAACAGATCACTGACGATTTAGATAAATGTAATAGAACACCCACTAACAAGATTTCACCAAGACACCAACTCTTTAATAAGTAAGTGAGGAGATTCTTATACTCAGGGTTTCCATTTGTAATGGAATATATCATGTAATGTAGAGAGGTGTGTTCCAGACAGGGAGGGTCAGGGTTCAAGTCTCTTGGGGAGTCAGGAAATATTGTGGAATTTTACAAATGGGTCATTACAACTTGTTTCATGCATTCATTATATTAGATGATGGTTTTCAGCTGTTTTTCCATCCACAGCAAGCCCAAGTGTAGTGGAAACCAGACTGTTTACCTCTTTAGAAAGTTTTCTGAGCTGGAAAACAATGTTAAAAAACCAGGATGGACATTTTTTTCATCCTGGAAGTGCTTCAACCTAACAATGGAAAGTCATGGGAAAGGTCATGGCATTTTTGGAATTTCATATTGGGCTCAATCTTGAGGACTCAGGGTTTGATAGTGGATTCCATTATGTACAGTTCAAAAGTTGAGAAAAATCAGAAGGCAAAAGTTGCTTCTGCAGTTTTGGAAATCAAGATCACAAGTTTGTGTTACATTTCATTGCCGTGAAGCACAAAATTTTCGACTCTCCATATTA
The DNA here is from genome assembly GCF_046629955.1 of Centroberyx affinis. Taxonomy (NCBI): domain Eukaryota; kingdom Metazoa; phylum Chordata; class Actinopteri; order Beryciformes; family Berycidae; genus Centroberyx; species Centroberyx affinis. Next base: position 30,799 of record NW_027283191.1, on the reverse strand, counting down.
TCCTTGCAGTATAGTGTCACTTCACTGGACACTACTGGATCCATGAGAATAAGGTTGTGCCCTCGCAAACATCTGGACAGAGACTTTGAAGTCAACAGACTGCTCCTCCTCTCTGTGCAAAATATGAACCCATGCTGTGCTAGGAAATTGTAATTGCACTCCTTCCATCCTTCAGTCTCATCTCATACTGCATTCAATTTGTTCAGCCCCGCTGTGACTCCGCTCCCTCTCTTTCAATCATATGTCAGTATATCCTATCTTGGGCTATAATTCATCCCATATAATCAGACCCACAACTTTCAAACGAGCTTTGTTCTCGCTTCTGTTAGCAGCGACCACCACCTTGTGCTCAGAATCATTCCTCCCTGTCTCTCCTTTTCTTGCACACTTCGACTAATTGGCAGATTGACTTACACTGTGATGCTCTGATCACACTGCAAAATACTACAATACACCGAACTGAATCTGGGGCTTTACGCAGCCTTGGTCACACAGCAGAAGTGAATAGGAAAGCGCTGAGCTGAGAGCAACAATCTTGACGGACACACTGGTCACAACAGAATAATTGTCGCCTAAATGACTAAGGGCCGATGAGAGACGGTCATTACACGCTGTAGTGGGTGATTAAGTAGTTGATCATCCTCGAGACCCCTCTGCCTCACTTTCGTCTCCTTAAATCCATGACAGCGTAGCCCCGTCTCAGAAGGAATTTGTGGACCGGTGCCTCTCCGAGCACTGCTGTGATTAGGGGTGCTCCTATTAGGAAGGTGTCATTTTTGATTTGCTGTTAAGGTGCTGGTTATAGGTGCCAGCTGTCCATTCGATGAGCAGCCCAACTTAGTCCGGAGAGACCACCGGCAGTGAGTCATCCTCAACCTTTGGAGTTAATAAAGCCTTCCCACAGCTCTCCAAGTTCTGTGAGGTGTGACGAACTATGGCTGATGTCTGGCTCAGATGGCAAACCTCTCTCTCTCTTTGTGTGTGTGTGTGGGTGTGTGTGTGTGTGTGTGTGTGTGAAGGCTGGTGGCTGGTAACCCTGAGGCTTGTCCCATCAACACCAATTTTCACCGAATGTCCAATGAGTGACTCAGATCTGAAGCCTCTCATCCTTCTGATGTTGTGTATGTGTGTGTGTGTGTGCGCGTGTGTGCCCTAATGAAAAAGAGCTATAGTTAGTAATCCTATAATACATTTTAGAAGGACGCTATACAAATATCACAGCATAACTATAGGTCCCGAAAGGATTATAGGAGATAAAAATATCCTAGGAGATTAAAAATGCCATTAAGTAGCCTACATTAAGGTCACTATTAACTCACTATTGAGTGCCATAGACACATTCTAAGTCCCTGTATGAATATTATAGGAATGTTACAGTGATTTTTCATTAGGAAGAGAGAGAGAGAGACCCCCCATGCAAAGCCTTGTCCCATCACCAACACCAACAGGACCATGGACGTGGTGCAGTGAGTTATTTTATGATAAACACAGCGTGGTGCGCCATCATTCCTTTCCTATGTAGTGAGCCACATCTGTTCTGCTGGGAGAGAGAGTGAGAGTGAGAGAGAGAGAGAGAGAGAGAGAGGGAGAGAGAGGGATGGGAGGGGGTGGGAGGGCTGTGCGCAACGGCGGTGCCAATAGGCGCGGCGCTATCTAATTAAACCCCTACCACGTAATCCCAACGACACCATCCCCCCTGTTTAAATCCACTCCACCGGCGCACACTGTTAAAACACACTGTCCTCCGGTTCCTATCCCGTCCCATCCCAGCCACTGGAGGAGAGCAAGCGCCGCCGCCACACCGCAGCACCCTCATTGCTGCCTCTTGCCTGCACCGGGTAACATGGTTTGCAGGGCTCGGCTGCAGTAGCCAAGGGTCAGTTAGTCAGTCAGTCAGTCAGTTGGAGTGAGTGTGTATGTGTGTGTGTGCGGTAAAAAGAAGCAGCAGCAGCCAGTCGGAGAGCTCCCATCAGTGCAACAGCAGCACCGTATCCATCAGGACCACCGGGGGGAAGCGTCCGGAGCGCACCGAGCATCCCTGCATCTCTCCCCGGCTCTCCTGCACACCGGCCCCGCTGATTCGGAGCAGGGACCCCCCCCTCCCCACCGCTACCACCACCACCACCACCACCACCTCCATCTCTGCTGGGTCGGGTAAGAAAGAGAGTCAACATAGGCTATATTTATATGGCAAATATCTTCCTGAAATATTCATTCGTTACATTTAGGTGTAATAAATCGTTATGTTCGGTATAATGGAGCGGGATGCGGATGGCTTCTTGTACGGCGACGCGGCCGCTTTTGTTTATCCGGAAACGGTGCGTGTTTCCTCGGCTGTGCGGTGCAAATAAAGCCGCGGAGGATGGAAAATCTATGCTATGCGAGCTGGAAATACTCATACCCGCTTTACGGTTTGTTTGATTGCAATAAGGCAGGTACTTTGTATGTGTTGTTTTTTGCGCATCCTGCTCTGGCAGATCATCTTCGTAGCGTGCAACATGGAGGGCTTTCATCGGGTTATTCGGTAGAATAAAAGAAAAGAAAAAAAAACCCATTCTGTCCTGCATAGCCAATAGGGTGATAGCTGCAGCATTTTTATGAATGATCTTTCGTGGGACAGGAGGTGTGGATGGATGCGCATGGTGGTGCTCTGGATCCGCCACTTCTCATCCTGTGTCTTCTTCAATCAACTCTCTGCTTTACCCCAGAAAGAGATAGGGAAAAGGAAAGAGAGGGAGAGAAAGAGAGATTTCATCAAGCCTCTTGTTTACTCGAGGATAGTCTAATTTCTGCTCTAATGAAAAATCCTATATTCCTATAGAGACTTAATGTCTGTGACTTCTATGGTATTACTGTATTCCCATAATATTCCTATAGGCATAGTCTATGATACTGCATAGTCTATGATAAAGCAATAGTGAGTTTATAGTGACCTTATCCAACTTTATGGTATTTTTATCTCCTCTCGCTGTTTTTCTTACCTGCAGTAGCTGCATGATAAATGTTAAAGTTTTGCTGTGATATTTCTATAGCATTCCTATAAAATGTATTATTGGATTACTGTAAGATAAGATGAAACTTGAATGATCCCTGGGGGGGGAAATGGGGTAAAGTGCCTTTTTATAAGGGCGAGCAGGCCAAGGTTCAAATAGGCCGTTTCACTGCTGTGTAATAGGACGATAATAGCCTTCCTATCCAATCATTATGGTTCTATTGCAACCTATGGCCTGTTCAGTCAGGATATGCCCTGTCCTGTTAAACCCACTGTCTCTGCATCATGTGTCATGTAAAATATGGGATTTATCATTTCGTCCATATGGGAGATATACAGGGAGTTGAGTGGGCATTATTTATGGAGCTTCTCTCGCCGGTGGACGTCGGTGTTGTAGATGCAGGCGGTCCTGTGGCCCCCGGGGGACGGAACCTGTCATCATTCATTATGGTCTGTCATTAAGGTGTTACCTGAGTGAAGAGAGGGGGGCGGGAGTTAGCCTTATATAGCATCTCTGCTCCCTCCTGCCCTCAGATCGTAATCCTGGCTATCCCTGAAGTCGGGGGCCACTGACATGTCAGCCTATTGATACATCAGTTTGTTTCCCTAAATGCCACGCAGCCTTTGGTATAATCCCATCAGATTCAACTGGTTTCTGTGTCGGCCTTGGCATTAGGCATTGGGGAAATTAAAGGAGGGATTTTGTGCGGGAAGTCAACCGTCATCCACTCAGGAATATTCAAAGGAGCCATTTGCAGATATATGAGTGGCAGTTATAGGGTCTAAAGGCACTGTGGTCGTTCTCTAGTTGTCATTTAGGGGCCTAATAAAGAAAAGAATGATGTGAGTGCCAATAATGTGGCCATCACTGGGCCTGACCTAAGGTTAATGGGTATACGGTGCGCGGCGGTGGCATGGCCCAGGCAGATCGATTTGCATTTGGTGATCATTTTGTGAGGAAACCCGCCTAACTGGATTTGCTCGCGGCCCTGCAGTCTAAAATGGGCCGAATCTTGCTGCTGTTGTTTATAGGTTGGAGGCAGCGTTTAGCTTGCATGTGCTAATGCTAGTGTAGTTGTTACATAAGAAGATAAATGGGTGCTGGAACAGCAGCATCGCTCTCTAAGTCACTCAGTCACACACACACACACACACACACACACACACACACACATACAGCCTGCACACAGATGCACACACACACTTATAACTTGTATATATACACATGAGCTGGGGTTTGAACCCTCAGGCGCTGTGCATTTAGCAAATGATGGATGTCCCAGTCAAGGTGTGTTTCAATGAGCCAGGTGATTTGCCATGCAGAGACTGAGAGAGGGAGAAAGAGAGAGAGAGAGAGGGAAAGAGAGAGAGATTAGAAGCGGATTCTTAAGTGAGAGAGACTTATGAATTTTTATAAAGCCTTTCATTATCAGCCCTTACTCTTTGAAAATGGCTATTTCAGGCATGCCTCCTCTGTGTGCACTGTGTTTCTTTCTTCAGTCTGTGCTGCAGGCCTCGTTGCGCAGGAAAAAGCCAGCGGTGGTCATATAGGTGACCTTCGTTCCATATGACGCCGCCGGACACTCTCCACAAGATGCCCCTGACCGCTTATACGCTTGGAATACATTGGCAATGTAAATGGCCTATACGTCACTTTGAATTAAGGTTTCTGTCTGTTAACGTGGAGGCAGGTCAGCGGCGGGTCAAGGATGGTGGGGTAGAAACACACATACACACACACACGCACCTAGTTTGGCTCACCGTCTTGGAGTCTTTCCATGGTACTTTGTCTACCAGGGAGACAAGTGAGACCTTTGGACCCGACGCTAAGAGACCTTGGGTGGGCTGGAGTGGCCTGCAGGCCCTGGGTTGGCTCACCTCCCCCTGCAGAAGCCCGCTGTTTGTAAATCTTCCAGTGGCATGATGGATGTGGAGGGCCGGATGGGTATTTCTCTAAGGACGACAACTCTGAGGAGTTTATGGAAAAAAAGAGAGAGAAGTCATTAGGCGAATAGCAACAGAGATAGCCATAACCATTAGGCTCAGTTTAAAATGGCTCTGTGGCCTGGTGGTGTAATGCAGTAATGGGGAGGAAATGGTAATGGTTGTGTTTATCTTTTCCAGGTTAGGTCCACATTATGTCTTTAGTGCTGTGTTATAATTAGCAGATTTCGAGCCACGCGCCCATGTACCATTATCACCACGAGCACCATGATGATGATTCCAGCTTATGTAGTCACTGCAAGCAGAGGTGTGATCTGTGCCTTCTCTACTTACTGTATTTGCTCACTGTAGTTATACCTCAGTGTTTCCCATATATTGATTATATTTGGGCAGCCTGCCCAGGTGCATTAACAGCCACCCGAGTAAACTTTTGTTTTATTTATTTCGGGTGCAGCCATACATTACGCTAATGCTCAATCCTGCCGGTTCTGGCCAATGCGGTTTTCAAAAAGCATAGATTTAATGCCGTCAAGTACTGACAGCATGTTGGTGAACTACAAAGAGCATGATTCATTATGAGGCATTGTGAGACATATGAGGCAGAGTATTGAATAGAGAGTCAAAGTTCATAGCCTACACAACATATTGAGGAGGCAACCTATTGGCAAATAGCTGCAAGTTATATCTGCTCCACAAAACTAACAATAATCAGAAAAGAAGAGGACATTCTCCCTCTTATAAGACATGTTTACATGCTTTGTAGGCCCAGTCTACATGGCTGTGTTTCCACATGCAGGGGGGTGGGATGTGCTGGATGTGGCCTGCATGGGTTGACACGAGGTCTGTGTTTCCCATGCACGCTGCCAGGCCTATAATCTACTCTGATCCTACTGGGAGGGGCATCTCCTGCCTGTCAGACAGTCAGCTGCAGATAAGGCCTGCGATAAGGCAGAGAGAGAGAGAGAGAGAGAGAGAGAGAGAGAGAGAAGCTGCTCTGCTGGAGGTAGAGGACATGATGCAAAACACAAACGAGAGGCACTCCAGACTGTGTTACCAGCAGCATCTGAAGTGATGCTTTGATGTAGCAGACAGCTCTGAGTCAGTAACGAACACATGGGTTTTTTTTCCTGCTTAGAGCATCCTTCCTTTATGAATTGAGCTCTCACTGGGCATGCTGGTTGGTATTGTTTTGTTGTGTTGCTTCTCTATATGAGCGAACAGGACAATTACTGTGAAGGAATCAGACAGAGAGATCAAATCCCTCATGGTAAGAGAGGCAAGTCTCAGGCACTCTGCTCTTTATCTCCAATGAATCCAATCAAGATACCGGTCTGGAATATTTGAAAGAACTGGTATATAATCACTACTCTTCTTTTGTCTTCTATAATAATAGTAGTAATAATAATAAAATGTCTTTGTAAAGCATGGTTTGCAAAGTGCTTTAACAATCAGATAAAAGCAGACGTGCTCATTAAATCAGTTGGAACAAGTAAAAACAAAAAGGAACCACAGTAAAAACAACATAACAGCGAGATTAAAGGATAAAAGGCGTCACATTCAGTAAAAGCAAGTCTACAAGAATAAGTTTAAAGGAGAGATTTAGCAAAATGACAGTGATTCTGCGATTTCACCTACCGTTCTTTCCCCTTCTTTCCTCTCCTCTAGCCATTAGGAGGCTGAAAGGGCAGCCAATTACTCCCAGAGCTCGGCATGTGGTTGGGCTAATGAACTCGGCGGGGGGGGGGGAGAAGTATGTGTGTGTGTGTGGGGGGGGGTGCTTTAGCATAAAAGGACCAACAGCTCTCAACAGATAAGGCGGGGAACGCACACTCGACTACGCACTCCACCAATACCCCTGTTGAGATTGTATCTCAAAGCGGGCCTCCACCTCTTTTCCTTCCCGTTGCCCTCTATCTCTCCATCCCTCTTCTATCATCTCTCTCCCAGACCTGAGGACCATTTCTCTCCTCCCTCTCGCTTCTCGCCATCTATTTTTCCCCCTCCCGTCCTCTCTTGCTCCATCTCTCTCTCAATCTTGCCTTTCATCTTCCTTTACAACATTTTTCAGTCCCTCTCTCTCTCTCCTTCCAAAAGGCTCCCTAAGAAATACAAAAAAAAAAGAAGAAGAAGAAGAAGCAGTTACATCAAGCCCTTTACTCTCAGAAACTGTAAAGTAGGCATAACAAAAATGTTTTCTGTGCCCGTGGCTCTCCCTTGGCTCTCGACTCCTCAAGGGTTTCTCTCAATTTAGATGCCTCTCTTCCGCCTGAGCAGAATGTGAGGAATTTTATGGTAGAATAACCACCAGCTGTGTCTCTATATAAATCCAAACAGAGTGGTGGATTTGGTGTCTTGTATTTATTTATTTTTTTATGAGAGAAGGACAGTATCGCCGACGCGAGAGGAACGAGATACAGTGGTATAAAAAAAAAAAAGACGACAACCCTGTTTCGTACCGTGACAGCATCAATTAGGCCCGACGTTTTCCCCCGACAGCCCTTCGCAGGACTCTCTGGGCAATAATAGAGGGCCAATCAGAAATAGAAAAATCGATCTGGCGCCGGCTGGCTTGGATGCATTTACAAGCAGCCATAATGACTGCAGACTCATTTCTCCGGCTGCTGGTGAAATCACATAGCAACCTTTTCTGCGGAGCTGTGAGCAGAGGAGCAACAATACACCGTAGACCCCGTTCAATTAAATCTGTTGCCTGGCTCTCTGAGTGCAGCATGGCACTAATATAATGTGGACCGGGATCAGGTTTATGTCTTCTTTTCATTTGACACATGCTATTTTTTGTATTTGAGAATTTAAATCAGAATATGAAAGATTTTTTTTTTCTTTTTTACCTTTAATTATAAGTTGACTTTGTATGTATGCCCTATTTCAGCCCAATGCCATGTGACTTCAACCACATTAATCAGGAAATAGCCCCTCCTGGTGTGTTTTTACCCTCTGCCCTGCCTTACTAGTCATCAGAAGTGACTTACATAAGTTTGACACTACTTACTAAGATGTATACTATAAGTTTACCTCTTAAAGCAATATTCCACTTAGTTTTAACATGGGGGTTATTTGGCAAAACTAAGTGGAATATGGCTTTAAAGTCAAATTTATGATTTCGCTAGAGAAGTAAGCTATAGTTACAACTGCACTGAAAGGCTCTGGATCTGTACTACTTGATTTTCAGTCTTTGCTGTATATAATAACGACCTGACTTCTCAGTCATCCACGAAAAAACAGCATCTCGCATTTTTTCGACAATTAAATCGCTCCTTTGATGCCTACCATCCATAAAACGGAGAATATTAACATCTTTCGTGATAAAAAAAAACACAATTCGGTTTCATCTTCACTACAGATATGAGAGGACCTGGAGTTATTTTGACCAACTAACCGTGATACATTGTAAAACAGTCCTAGATAATGTCAGAATATCCCAAATAGCCAGGTTTCTCATAGCCTGGGGTAAGAGTTTATCTGGGTTATGAATTGTAAACAGAATATGGTGTTTGCATGCGGCAGCTCGTTAGCATAATACTTGTGTATCTGAAATATTAAGGGAGTGATAGACTAGATGTAAATGTAACCAGTGACAGTGACTGGGCCGCTGCTTACCAGGCTGACAGTGTTCAGAGTGCTGTGCTGCTGCGCAAGCTGTCGCTCTCTACAGCGGAGACATGAGTTGTATCTGTGTTGTCGCTTACATGCTAGATAGAGACAGAAAAAAAAAAACAGATGGAAAGTGAGAGCGGCACGGAGGAATGAAGGGAAAGGAGGGCCAAGAAGAGAGATAGAAAGAGAAACTGAATGAGAGATAGTAGGTGAGAGAAAGCTACGGAGGAGGAGTGGAAAATACAGATTGTGTACAGTCTCATGACATGTACTTTTAATTAGTTGTCAGTTAATTTGAATGTGATCTCAGCTCTGTGCTCTCTACTGGTCAGCTGCCTTCATCTCCTCTATGGAAAATACAGTAAAGTTAGGCTAACTGGCTAGCTAGCTAACATTAGCAACTGAACCATTAGCATAACATAGCTTATAGCATACATAGCCTACATAGAAGCACTGCTCATACAGAAATATAATTTATTATAGAATACTAGAGTATGTGTTGTCTTACAATACTAAAAATGTATATCACCATATACATTGCTGTATCACAGCAGCCCATGTAAACTAATAGACATAGAACCCAGAAATAAGTCTTGTCATGTGCATGCGAAGAGAGATTAAAATTGCAGCCAGTGTATGGTAAAGTTAGATTTTCACAATAATACAAGTTTCACTTATACTTTTACTTATATTCTGCTCGATAAAGAACATAGTTGATTTATACAAAATGACTTTTACCACACCAAATCAAAATTTCATATCTATAGAGGAGTGCAGTGCCTCACTTCCAGTAGCCCAGGCTGAAATTGGCTCTTGAAGACCACAATGTTATGGTAAAAATGAGTGGGTAGGGGGGGGGAGTGGGGGGGTCACTAACCAGAGAGGATGTGTGATTGTTTCTTGGTATCAGCAGAGCGATGTGTGAACTTCACAGCCCCGCCTCCAGCAGACACCGGAGAGCGGATGTAGAGTGGGAGCATAAGAAAAACTGCGAGCGAGAGAAGGAGTTGTCTGAACGTGTGATCTTTCCAACGGAGCCCAGAGGAGGCCCTTCCTCGCTTACCGCGCGCCGCACAATGCATTGTGGGACATCTCCATCTCCTGGCTCGCGGGCCTCTATCGGTGCGACATGATCGCTAGTGAAGGGGAAATTCTCGCTGAGTTGGCCGTTCGCCTTCCTGACAAAAGTGGGGGGTGCGTGGGTATTTTTAGATACCTTCTCTCTCCCCGTCACCAGCGCAGGAAATAGGAGAGCGAGACGGCCATAATGTGGCGAGTCGGCATGGCATACTTTTCCAATCACTCCTCTTTTTTCCCCCCTCTTCCTGAGGCATGAGATTTAGCTCGTTTCCCAAGCTTTTTCCACCTCCCGGCATACCATAAGCTGCATGCCTCTGCCTTATTTGGGAATCTGGGGCCTTTTGAGTTACGTATGTATGTTTTAGACATTGTGTTCCCTCTCGTAATATTCCCCCACATGTGCAGTCACACTATTAAAATGCTGTCAAGTCTCCTGACAGAGACCTACGGAGGCAAGCGCCTTATCAAACTGGAAACCCGCTGCACATGCCGGGATATGTCATCGACTACGTTTGATCAAATCATTTCCTAGAACGGAGTGAAGTCGGTGAGCTGCGTGGAAAAAAAAAAAAAGCAAGGCTGAGTGAGAGTTATTACGGTTGTGAGAACGCGAAGTGGGGGCTAAATCCTCTTTATGTAAGTATATTAGAGAGCAATGTCCTTTGCCTTATATTAATGTGATGACTTTTAGGCAAGAGCTCCCCTGACTCCCCCACTCTTCCTGTTTGTCTAACCACACACACCAGAGATCCGCATCGGACTCGGGAGTCGCTGTAAACGCCAAGTGTAATAGATGCGGGGGGATTTTTGTCTTGGTGCTTTCACAGGACGCTCTCGCGTTACGTAAGGGCAACAAGGGCTCCACATGCTGTGTAGAGCAAAAAGAGCAGTGCAAGACACACTGTGGACGGTAAACACCTTCATTCAACATTCATAATTCGGTGGTTTCGCGAATACGAGCAACGGGGGTAAACACAGGCCCACGACACACCTACACTGTAAACACCGAATCCGACGACACGGCACTTATTATAGACTCATTCAGTGCATTCGTTATGTGAGTCACACCCTCCAAAGGATGTGTGATCAGTGTGTGTTCGCATGTGTGAGGGGGGGGAACGTCGGTGATGGTGAGATAGGGGTGAGGTGGGGGCGGTGGGGTGGGATAGATGCCTGCCTGTACTGGTGTTTTTCATCCGGCGATGAGAAAATAGAGGGAGAGAGTTGACGAACGGGGAGGAAAATACAGAGAGAGAGAGAGAGAGAGGCGGAGAGAGACAGAGAGAGGAGGACAAAAAACGTGAATGCCAGAGGGGTCGTAACCTTGTCATCAGTGCGTGTGCCAGCAGGCAGCTGGAAAAGACTGATGCCCGCCCACCCCCTCCGCCCTCTCCGTCCCCGCCTTCCCCATCTGCCCTTCACACCCCCCGCCTCTCCTCCTCCTCCTTCCACAGACCTCTTTCTCCTCTGTTATCTCTCTTCCTCCCATCTTGTCCTCTCTCCGTCATCTTTTCCCATTTTTTCCAGGTTTTCTTCCCTCTCGCTTGGCTCGCCCTCGCTGTCCACTCCCCCACTGCCCCCTCACCCCCCCCCACCCCCCCCCCACCCCCCAAAACTCTGATTGCTGCCCAGCGTCAATTCACTAAACCCTAAGCTATTATGGCAAAGTCCCTGCATCTAATATCATTTGGCACAAAAACTTCAAAATCCACTTATATTGACAGAATTTCTGGAGGCAAAGTGGAGCCGTGACTGATGACTGACGAGATATCATTATTGCGTCAGTGTGATGAAATATTATACCTGCGTCACCAAACTATCAGCTTAGAGGGAACATTGCTCCTCCTGATGTGATTTTCTTTTAAGATATGACTTCCAAACACATTTCTGACAATTTCGGCTTAATCTTTCCTCTCCATTATATTGATCAAAACTGCACTCTCAAATTTGGACTACTTTCGCTAAAGTAAGTGCCCCACCTTGCCTGACCCAACTGACACTCATAGTTGTCTATCTTTTTTTTTTTTTTTTTACACCCCTTTTCTCAGCGCCAGTACAGTTCTCCTTGACCTGAATAGCTGAGCAGTCGCCCCCAGCAACAAAGGAAGGAAGTCGATGCTGGGAGAATAATTACCATCTTCATCTGTGTCCCTGCAGTGTGCGTGTGTGCAGATGGGCGGGTGTGTGTGTGTGAACCGAGCACGTGGCCGCGAGTGTGTCTTGCGGGCTCTTGCCGGTGCGGCGTGACGCTCTGGGACGTGAGCTAAAACACACTCCGGTGCCTCGAAAGCCCTTCACCCTGGAGGCCTCTCGCAGTAAGGGATGTCCCTTTTTTTAGACCCCCTCAGAGAGCTCGGAAAAGCGGCTCCACGACTAACCCTTTCGGCTTCTCGCATGTGGCACAGTTCGCTTCCCGGACAACTCGATACCGTGGGCAACTTGAAAGGAGAGAGGTTTGATTCAGTATCTTGTTTAACTTGCCCTTACAGTATCGTTTTACGCTGGACCTACAACCGAGCCGAACCCCAGACCTCCAAGCTGAATGGACGTGAGGACAAAAACAACATTTCCTCACGGACACATACAAGCACGTCATGCCAACTGGACTCGATACGGCATTTCAAAACACACGTGAATGTATGATCCACATTACTAGCTTTATTAGCTCAATAAGTTGTATGTAATAGCAGAACACCTCGGTCCAGAATGTCACTACTTGTGTGTGTAGTCACTGTCACTATCTTGAACAACCTTCCACTCTTGAGAAGTTTGGATAAGCAAGGTCGATATCTATTACATCAGCTATATTTTCATAGCATTATCCCATTATGCCACTTCCACATCATTTACCAAGCTAATGTTAATTGCGAGGACTTTTCCAGCCTCTACTCATACACAAACTGAATGATTGCGGTAGAGCGAATTGGGCCGTCGACTAGCACCTGGCAGTGATGCTGCAGAGTGTGTTGGATCTCATTAAACCAGAGTGCTAATGTGTCAGTAGGTGTTCAGGGGTTAGAGACTGACCGCTCTCAGCCTCGATTACTCCTCCTTCCATTTCTTTTCCGAGCAGATGGGCCAAGCAGCCAAACCAGGACACCGTGACACGGCTCCTCAACCCCGCAGCACAACACGACGTGGAGGACCCGAACGCACTTTTGGGTAGTTTAGTAACGAGGAGAGGGGCCAGGGGGCCGCCGGGGGCTGGTGGTGGTGGGGGGGGGCTGGGGTTTGCGGTCCTGTTGCCAGTTTGCGTTGGCAGGAGCACGGCGGAGAGATCTAGAGCAGCGATACCGGGGGAGCTCAGGCAGCAGCAGCGCAAGGCCCATGGCATTTAGCAAAGATCAACGACTGTTAAAAACGACAAACCGACACCGGAGACGGTTTAGAGGGGAAGGGAGCGAGATGGAGCAGGGAGGAAGAGAAAAAGGAGAAGCTAAATGAGAGGATAGGGAAGACGGGTGTTGTGTGTCAGCAGATCGATTGCAGCTAAGGATAGAACTAGATCTGGATTCTCCTTCACCTCAGCGGCAGGAATAGCTACGCTTCTAACCCCTGGGGGGAATCTGTGGATGCTATAGATTTAGGGGTCAGTTTCACAGACGCAGAGTCAATTCTATTTCCAATGGAGATCTCCATTGGAAAATCATTTGGGTCTAGGAATGGGCGTAATGCATTTCTGTGAAACCAGCCATAAGTGTCCCTTGTGTGAAAAGAAATGTAAAAACTATTGTGATCTGTGAGCTTCTGGGATCATATCGGGGGTTATTAAACATCACAAATGCGGTACAGTAACAATGGCAGTATTCTCCATTTACTGTGCTACTCAATGTATGCATTTGTGCATGCCAGCATCCATGCGTGCATGTCATTGGTGAGAAGTGGTCTAATAATCTGCCTATAATCCTTAGTTCATCCACAGGATTATCTACCAGCTATACAGTTGCTATACCGTAGCATGGATCTTGGCATGGCACTAAATTAACTTACATTAGAGGTCAGATCATGGGTGGGTTGTTATGAAGGAGATGCTTCAGAGTGTCTGCAGTGTGAGTATTATACTCTTCAATGTGAGTATTGTACAGTGGTGCCTTTTCAAATACCTTTCTTTGTTGAATGAAAGCACATTTCATGATGCGATAGAGTCATTTTTTGTGCCACATTTGTGCTTGTTATCTGCTTTTCTAAATAGAATCTGACCACAGTTGATCTCCTCTGTACAAATGTCCATCAACAGAGAAAAATTTTCAAAAGGAATTTTTTCAATACCTTTTGGTGCTGCTTTGATGCCTTAGAATCAACACTGATAAGTGTGATAGTGGTAGGCGTTGCTTTTCAATACATAGCCCTAGTCTTCAGTCATACCTAGTCAGACCTAACAAGCCTCCTGATCTCTTAGCTCATAGTTTCGCCTCTGCTGTGTTAAATGGATGTTAAGTTAGTGCGAGGTGCAGGAGAGCGTGTCCGGCCTGTCATAGCTCCCTGACAATGGGTAGGATTATCTTGAAGGCGATAACAGTAGAGATGTCTGAAATGGCCTCTATAAAAAGGATGTTGCTCTGGAAGAATTGGAATCTGGCTCTTGAACTGTGACTAGCTCAGCGGCTGAGGTCAAGTTGTCTCCGGGAGGGAGGGGAGCTAACTTGTGGCTGCATCTTCCCCCCCGGGAGCGCTCTCTGGCAGACTGCTGCTGATATAATAGGCCGTCTGGGTGGAGGGCCGTGATTTGGCTTGTCAGCAGCCCGGCCTTCTGTCTTTCGGCGCGCTCGGTATGGAGCAGACGCTATGGATTTTCATATATTATTATGCTCAGGCCCCAGCGCTAGAATTACACGCTCGCTAAAGGTCACCGCGCTGCAGAGAGCAGATACTGAGACAAAAACAGACGGAGGGAGGGCATGCAGGGAGGGAGGAAGAGAAGTAAAGTGGCATTAATTATCCATCACAGTGTTCCTCTTGTTTTGTTTAATCCTTCCTTTCCCTTTTTTCTAAGCTGCTCTCCTCTGTTATCCTCTCTCGTTCCTTTCTCTTTCTCTTCTTCCTATTACTGTTCTCACTCCTCAGGCAAAGACCCCCTTCATTCCACATTATGCAATGCACTACGCACCATGCATCCATGTCCCTTATCAGTGTATTGTGTAATCAACAAATGGAACAGGTCGACTCTCTTTGATGCACCAACTGTCCAGGCATTCGGCGTGCCTGTCTACCCAAACCTGGCCCGTCCCACACACACACACACACACACACATGGCGCGCCGCAGTAGTAGGGGAGGCGAGTGCATCATCCCCCTGCTGTAAATGCATGGACAGATGTAGCGCTGACCTCAGCCTTATGTTGGAGAACACAAGTCTGTCTCTCTGTAACGACTCCAAAACAGAGTGTTCAGAGGAGCGGGCCCAAATGGTCGGCCGCCCGCCCGCCTCCATCCACCACGCATTAACACATTAAGCCGCTGAGTGTCTTAGCCATTAACCTAGATGAAGAAAGGAATAAGGATGAAATCACTACAGCTGCCACCGTGTCACTCGCTCTGTTTTCTTTCTGAATGCCATCCTCGCTCTATTACTATGCACTTCACTCATTAGAATGCATGAAATTGCCGGTGTTAAAAGGGAAAGTGTAAGATTGCGTGCACTCTCTCTCTCTGTATGTGTGTGTGTGTGTTCATGCTTAGTCACTCTGTCCAACTCCTAAGTACCCATGAAAATGTGTTCAAATTGTGTAGCCATTATTGTAAGTGCAATAAACAAAAGTGACACTTGGATGCATATTGCTTCTGCCATTGAGTCGGTATTAAAATGGACATATTTCATTTGTGTGCAAATTCATTGGTGTGCATTTGCATGTGTTCCATGCAAACGTCCGGTATGAATTAGCATATAAATACAATTATGGCTCATACATGTAGAGAGAAGGAGCAGTGGGATGGCAGCTGTGAAACTGAACTGGTTAATAAAATAAAATAATAAAATAAATAAATTCCGACTGTGAAGACGAGCTTCCCTGTGTAAATATTTCATAAGGTATGGCTGTGAGGAGGCGTTCTACAAGTTCCTGAGGAAGAATTTCAAAGCGAATGTGCTCTTTTTTTCCTCGTGGAATTTCCGAGCATCGAGTATCTTTACCCCGTGCGAAAGAGTAGAGAAGAAATGTGTTTGTGCGTGCATTCATGTGTCTTCTGATTAAAGAGGGTTTTGTGGTATAGAGCAGTGATTCTCAACCTTTTTCATATCAAGGACCCCCAATTTAGTCCACATTAGAGCCACAGAACCCCATTTGATGAGATTTTATCTCCAAATCCAAATCTGAGAATATTTGTATTGTTAGATATGATTTTGACCAGAATCCCATGACTATCTGTATTGTAGGTAAAGAGATAACAGTGAAACTACGACCAAAACAGTCATTCTTCTACATTCTCTAATTGTGTTAACTTCTTGTAAATGAAATAATGCTGAAGTTTAACAATTCATCAATTTGCTGGGGACCCCCTGGAACCCCCTCAACGACCCCTGGTGGTCCCCGGACCCCAAGTTGAGAACCACTGGTATTGAGGACATCATAAGACAAAGACACAGTCGTTCGGAAGGCAGTTTGTACGCTTCGGATGCTGTTCTGTGCTTCCTGAGACGTGACCTGGGGCTTATGATGTCTCTAGATGTACTCCGACCATCACTTTACCGCTCGGCCAAGGAAGGAAAAAAAAAAATGGCTCTGTGTTGATCGGGCATGACGGTGTCTCTGTCTCTGGGAAATGAAATCACTGTCCAGTGCCAAGAAAGCTATTATCACTAACCGCCTTATACTCCACGGTGATGCGTGTGGGAATAGCTTTACCTGCATGAGTCACTGGCCCTTAAATAGTCCCAGATTTAATATGCACCGAATTGATCTCTCTTTTCCTTGCGCGGGACCTAGGATGAATATGCGTCAGCACTTGGCACTCTTGGTTGATTCGCTTGAAATCCTCAGTCACGTACGCGGGACTGTTCCTTCTGGACGGGGTGGGGGGGGGAGACGTTATTCCCTGTCTTTGTGGCCCAGATGGAAATAACATTGCTCTCAAATGGACATGTTAAAAACGAGGGCAGTCTCCTCTTAAATGGAGGTCTGGGTTCCTGAAAAGAGGTCCACCGCTGTGGCCCCGTTGTGCCAGGAAGAAGTTCATTCTTAAAGATCCACGTTTGCGGCCCCAGATGGCAGCAAGAAGTAACATATAAATACAGCGCTCACACACTGCTGTTTAGGAGACAGGCTGTATTCATCACTTCTTGTGCGTGGAGACGATTTCCCGCCAATAACCATACCAGACACCAGCATTTCATTTGGATAAATAGGGCAAATCTATGGTGTCTCAATTAGGGGGAATGGGACGGGAATCTTGCCTAGTGGAAGTCATTTAATCTGCGATTGAGTCCTAAAATCTTTATTTTTCTTAAAAGAAGTGACAAAATATGCCAATGGAGTGGGATAGTTTCACATGTTTCCAATTCAAATCTACTTGTTTCCAGATACCGACTCTTCTTGCTCCTTGAACATTACTGAGACAAGTGAAACTGCATTAGAAACAAGTGGAAATAATGTAATTTGTCTCTTGTTCGGGGAAATATCAGTTGTAAAAACTGACTATGAGATCAAATGACTTGTTTGAAGATGTATGTGTGTTGCTCTCTGTGTTTGTGTGCGTGCGCCATTGGAGGCGTGGGCTTGGAATTTGTGCCGTTATCCAATATTCAATATGGTCATAAGTGGAGGATACATACACATAAAAGAGTAAATCCTTTTGCAATTCTCTCAATTTGATTTTGATAATCTCTTGAATCTCATTTCCCCTCCCCATTAATAGTATTATTTCTCCATGTCTTCCATCAAAAAAGACATCTCCCTCTCTCTGTCTGTCTGTCTGTCTGTCTGTTTTTTTCTGTCTGTCTCTCAACCTCCCCCTCTAAAGTGAATACCATAAGCCTTTTAAGCCTTTGCCTTCTGCACTTATGTGACCTTATAATGTTGCTTTATCACATTCTCCTCTTTCCTTCTTGCATTCAGTTCTTTGCCAAATCACCAATGGCTTAAAGTCTTTATACAGTAGTTGAAAATTTGGAACTTTGATGGAAGCAAGAGATAGAAGAGGCCTTACTACCTTACAGTTTTGTGTATGTGTGTGTGTGTGTGTGTGTGTGTGTGTGTGTGTGTGTGTGTGTGAGAGAGTACACGTGTGTTCCCCGGCTTGACAGAGAGCTATTACCGAGATCTGGACATGCTCTGAAAATTCTCTCACTGCAGCAGAACAGAGCGCCACACCAAGGACCAGGCCTCATTCTTATTTTTAACCACTCCATTATCGTCGTTTCCTCCGATGACTCTCTCTCTCTGTCTCCCTCCTCTTCCACTGTGTTGTCTATCCCTTCATCAATCCTTCCTTCTGTCCTCTGCCTGCGCATTTCCGTCGTCTCTTACACCGGGATCACAGATAAAGGTGCTATACGTAGCATTTTAACATCAATAAATCATTACCGTGTTAGGATGATTACCATAAACAAATGAGACACCAAGAAGTCACCGAGAAGACTGGCAGCCTCTAAATTGCATTTTACATTGTGTGCCAATGGGTTAGTTTTGGTGAGAAATTTGCTGTATTGCTTTATGGCAGTGATTCTCAACCTTTTTCATATCAAGGACCCCTAATTTAGTAATTTCATCGAATTCCATGACTATCTGTATTGTAGGTAGAGAGATAACAGTGGAACTATGATCAAAACAGTCATTCTTCTACATTCTCTAATTGTGTTAACTTCTTGTAAATGAAATAATGCTGAAGTTTAACAATTCCTCAATTTGCTGGGGACCCCCTGGAACCCCCTCAAGGACCCCTGGTGGTCCCCGGACCCCACGTTGAGAACCACTGCTTTACGGCAAAAAAAACAGGAAGACGGTGCTGTTTTTCCAGCACAAGCTAATCAAGTAGCAGCAGCATCCTCTTTGAGTCAGGAAAAATCAGAGTTTATGGGAAATGTGGTCTTATTTTTGAGTAACCCTAGCACTAACAACACCACTGGTGTGAGATAGAGGCTACCATTCATCTCCATCAAGGTCTCATTTGTTTACAGCAATTACTCCAAGGCATCACAGTTAATTTGACAATATATATTGATGAACTTTCATTGCATCTCTTGCCAAAATGTTTTCATCAGCAAAATCCCTCTGAGAGGCAGCATAAAACAAGCCGAACGTCATTTGTTTTCATTTCTGCTTGTGCTATCAACACCTATGCGGGATAAATCCAACGCATGCAACACCTTCATCACAACACAATGCATCTGTAACCGAATGATGCAGCCGTAACAGATTCCCTCATTTGAAATGAATGAACTTCTAGCAGTGAGTAATGCATTCAACACAATAAGTGATCCCGGTGTCGCTCTCCATCTCCTCTTTTTTTTTCCATTAGATACAAGAGAATAAAACTACAAGACTCCAGAGAGTGCGAGAAAAGGCAGACAATTCAGAAATGCGATTTGACAGAGAGAAAGCGACGGGTCACCAGAAACGGAAGTCGCAAGAAAGAGAAAGGCTAATCGTTGAGCAGAAATTGTGGGAAAATTGCGAGAGGGATAAAAATATGAAGAGGAGGAGGGGGAGGTGGGGGGGGGGGAGAACGAAAGAAAGGAAGAAAAGAAATATGGATGAAAGGTGTAAGCTGTCCGGCGTCTCAGGTGGCCTCTCAGATTGCTGCTCTTTCAGAAGCGATGGGAGATCGGAGGACAAAAACACTCGAGTGAAGCGAGAGAAAAAAGGACGGATCAATGGTGCCTGTCATCTTTTTGATCTGTCGCTTTTTCACATGGCACCAACTCAACACCCCCATACACACACACACTCACACACTCTCTTTGTCTATCTTCCCTTCTCTCCAATCCTCTCGCTTCTTCTTCCTCACTCTCTCTCGCCATCGCTCTCTCCCTCCCCTAATGACTGAGCTGTTGGCAGGCGAGATGAAGGAGGCATTTTCTCTTCTTATAAGCACATTAAACAGTCAAGAAAAAGACTGGCTCTCTCTCTCTCTTTCTGAAATGCTGAATTGGACTCTGGATTTGTCTCTGTCTCTCTCTCTCTCTGACTTTCTCTCTCTTTCTCACGTACAGTCCAATGTCTCTCTTCCCATTTCCCTCTCTCCATCTCAATCTCCTCCCTATCTCTCTCTCTCTCTATCTCCTATCAGACCTTTTATTGAAAATCAGATATCAGCCAGTCAGTGTCCTCCACCTCTGATATGATGGAGGTTGATCCCTGACCACAGCGAGTCAATACGTTCTTATTATTCTTATAATAGATGGCTGACCGGAGAAATCATTCCAGTGCAGTGTGGGAGGATTTTACTCGACAGTTTGTAAAACCTGCAGTGAAACCTTCCTCATTCTGCCTTAAGGAACTGCTAAATTTCATTAGTCTGGCTTTCAATGGAGAGTTTTAGTGTCCCATGATGGTCTCAATGCTGTTTCAGAGGCTTTTCCCACTCAAAGAAGGTTGAATCCTAACATCTTAACATCTTCTCCATGTAGATATAGTCAGACCCCCATATACGAGCTTGTCTTCTATCTCCTCTCCTCCCTCTATCACTTCGCTACACTCTTGTCTTTTTCTCTGCCAGTACCTCTCCTCCTTCAATCTCACTTTCTCGCCCTCTGCCTCTTTGTCACCTCCACTCTCTCTCTCTCTCTATACCGATTCTGGCTTTCATCTTACATCACTCGTCTGTCTCCGTCTCTGCTTCTCTCTCTGTGTGTGTGTCTCTCTCTCTCTCTGTCTCTCTCCGTCTGTCTCTCTTTCTGTTCCTCCGCCATGCGAGGATCATCAGCCCAGATGTTGGTGACCCACTTAAGGGCTCTGGAACAGATGTTGAAGGGGCAATGTATGTGTGTGTGTGTGTGTGTGTGCAGGATGTGTGTGTGCTGACTTACGACAGAGCTGGACGGCGACCAACAAGCACTGGGCACTTGGACTGGAGAGACGGATTAGTGTTTTATGCCTCAGGATGGAGGGATGAGCGATGGAGGGATAGAACGAAGGGATTGGAACTTGGGGTTTTGGGGGCTGGAGGGGGATTAAAACTACTGCGTTTGGCCGGGGGCAGAAACATGGCATTTTTCCTATTTAATGTCTCTCGGACCAAGAGAGAGGCTTGGAGTGAGCGTTCACAGGTCACGGCCTGGGTGAAGAAGGAAAAAAAGAGGGGGGGAACGGAGGGAGAGAGCGGTGAGTGCATTGGAAAGGTCATCCTGCTAGAATGGGTTTTGTTGTGTGGTCGTAGGCGGCAGAGTGAACCGGCAGCCCGCCTGTCGGTTTAGAGTCACTCTGTCTTTGTCAGTCTCTGATTTGGTCTCCTAGGACGTTTTCAAACCTATAGAGGAGCTTTCAGGTGACATAAGGTGCCCTTTTGAAGGTCCTCAGTTCTTGCTTCAATAAATGATGGCAGTGAACAGCTGATTGTGTTTCTACAACTTGGCCGTCTCAACGGAATTGAATAGCCATGGTTAATTTCTGTGCTGATTTTGACTGGGAAGAGATCATTTAACCACTGAAACATGGATTTTATGTTTTGATAATCGCTTTTTAGCTAGCTAGCCATAGTATCTAGTTAGCATTGTAAACACATGATTAGCACAATAGATAGATGGATAGATAGATAGATAGATAGATACTTTATTGTCCTAATGTTGACTAGTAGCTAGCTTTAGTAGCGGCTATAGTTCACATCTACATTGCTTTGCCAAATTAGCCTGCTGCTATACCAAACAAAGCTAAAAACAATTGTTTGGAGTAGAAAAGACAGTTTCCCATGTCATAGTGACCTAAATTTGGGAACAAATCTATCTTATCAAACCATTCAATTTTTCTTAAAAATGTACTGAAAGGACCTACACCCACATCATGACTTTTTCAGATATCTTTTCCTGATTTGCCATTATTTGTGCACAGCTAATGCACCTGGTGCTAGCCGAGATTTGTGACATTACATAGTTCAATTGCTTTGGTCCAAATAAGGGGATGAATTGTCATTTTGTTGTATTTTTGCAGTGGTTTGGATATGTTTAACACGGCAAAATGTCAAGTGAACCATATATCCACAGAAGTCACATGGGGGCAGTTATTTTCTTAAGAAATGATGCAATAAAGTACTTTTTTCTAGGATAAAACTTCTGTTCTTCTGTCTTTCACCCATAATTCACAGTGCCTCCTGTAGCCGGGTGGGATCACTCCAAACAAAGCACTCCAAGATTTGGAGATGGAAACGTAACAAGAAACCACCCTCAACCGTTTCTTGTGTTTTAGTGTGTTCTCATGTGTGCAAACAAACCAAACTCTCCAGAGTTCAAAATAACTTCGCTAAACAAACTAGGTGTGAAAATACCCTGAAGTCTGTATCTCTAAGTCTGCATTATTAGCGGATGAAAATATATTTCAACTCTCACTGTAATCCCTTTTTTATATGACAAAACATCTGTTCTCTGTCTGTCTGTCTGTGTGTTGGTCTCTCATTCAGTTTTGTCAATAATCTTCAGATTTTGTGCCGTATGAGTGTGTACAAGATATATTATGTCAGTTATACTCTGTTATCATTTTTGTTACAACAGAACACAAAGCCATTAGAGTCGCTAACAGAGGAGGCATTGTTGTAACGAGGCTAGAGAGAATCTTTATCTCTCCCATTAAATCACATCCCCTCTTCCAAGGCTCGCTTCTGACACACACACACACACACACTGTTTGTTTTGTGGCTGTGTTAGCCAAATGACAATTGGACAGAGTGGGTGCCTGTTATTAATTACTGCAGGTACTATAAAGTGTGTGTGTGTGTGTGTGTGTGTGTGTGTTCCAAACACTCAGCGGTGGCATGGTGGGTGCGCTCAGTCCATTCTTTGCCCGCTCAACTAAAACAAACAAATTACAGGTTTAGACCTACTGATTTCCCTTATTGGCTTCCAGCGCTGCAGACGCCACTCAGTTACCTCCTGAGGTGAGATAACTCACCACTGCCAGGTCTCCTCCCTCCTTACACTGTGTATCGGACCCACTTCACCTATTCCCCTATCTAATCATGGGCCAATATCATATATACTGGGTGATCGGATGGTGTTCAGATAGAGAGAAAACACATCAAATTAAGGTGTAAATGCACCCAAGAGACATGTTGTGTTTATTGAGGATTTTGGTTGTGACAGACACAATATGTAACAATGAAATGGGTAAAAAAGAAGAGTTACAGGAACATTAATAGGACGCTAATAACTAGAATCTTGGTAGAAGCTAAGAAGTGAAACTGTCCAAGGGTCCAGACGACCAGCAGCAGGATACATTGTTCAGTCGGCCATTCAAAGTTTGATTGGTTTAATCTGCTGTGGCATCTGTCTCCATAAAAGCTATAAATCCTTTGCAGATCCTTTTAAATTCTCTTGTTTTTTTTTTTTTTTCATATTATACATAATTCTTTCATTAGGAACGCACACTGCTAGTTCATTAATCCATCTAGCGGTGGAAGGAGGCTGGGATTTTTTTTTGAAATGTGAGTTTGCAGCTACAGAGATTTAGCATACATCGCCCTATAGAGTCAGTCTTGGATCTGCAGGTGTGGTCACTCCTTAAATACAGAAATGTATTGAGGCAGCGGCAGGACCAAAACATGTGTTCCTATTCCAATGTTACATCTTGGGCAGAGCTGTGAGTACCGAAGCCCTGTGAGTCAGATTGCACTGTGTCAGTTTGCGTCTCGCGTTAAAAGAGAAGTACCGGCTACTGATGCATAAAGCCTCCCAGTCTGCTTTTTCATAATTAAAGCTGAGATCCTCTTCCCACTTACTCTTTACTCCTAGTTCTTCCCACCCCTATGACATTAGACATATTTGAAAGTTCTTCGAATGACTGTCAGACTCCATCTTTAAACAAGTTCCCGAAAGGTTTGACGCCTTTCTGAAACCATATGTGTGTGCTACCGTCTCTAGGGGTTGGAGGTAATAAGGGATTTGCATGAAAGGGTGTGAAAGCTGTTTTTTCTGCAAATTTCTTTATATTTGTCTCCATGTGGGGTGAAAAAGTGCAGATGAAATGCATCTCCAATCCACACATACACACTGCAGAGACAGAAGTAAACTTTCGCATACAGATCCAATACGGAAACGCACTCAAAAGCAGGTGGCAGGCAGCTCAGATTGTGATATATTTGTCAAAAATGGACTGTAAGATGTTTACTATCAATTTCAGAGAGCGTGAATAATATGAGAGGAAGTGACACGTGCGGCAATCTGTGTTTTGGTGAAGGAAAGAGCAAGCTGATTTCAGTGTGTGTATACCAGAGATGCATTTTAACCACAGGTGTAAATGTAATCCAGCTAAATCACATCTACACAGTCTAGATACAAGACGCACTGTCATACCAGGTGGTAACAGGGCCATTATATTGGTTCCTAATCCTTTAAACGCGTAGAAGTTTCCAAACAGAAAGTCGGAACTCATAATAGATGGCCGCAGTTCTCCCTTCAGTTGCCTGGGTATCGGCTGCAGGCATTACTGTCAGTGTACAAGCATTTACTCTAATTCCTTAAGGACGAGAGACTTAATATTAGTCTGATTTTATTAGCGCGGTAATGAGATGATTGACTGTAATGGTTTTGTTTCTGCGTACATTAGGCAGCGAAGAAGACCGGCGGCCCATTCCGCCGGCAATGTTTGGGGGAATGAGACTTGACAGCAGGAGGGGAAATAGATTTTAAAGCAGCTATGAAGATAGATCCGCATAGGCATGTCCACTCACACCCGCCGAGCTTATGGACTCGCTGGGGGCACACACACAAACACAGATATTGTGTTTGTGTGTGTTGTCTCTCTCTCTCTCATGCATGCACACACACACACACACACACACAATTCTTGGTTTAATTACCTACCGTGTCTGAAGAGAGACTGGAGGTCAGAGAGGTCGGCCAAGTTTCATCAGAGATGTTCAAGCTCCAGTGATACTGAAATTTATATCAGCACTCACACACACACACAAACACAATAACAAGCCATTTGGTGATTGAACACAGGCTGATTAGCTGCCTGGGACAAGGAGAGTGTGGCGAAGTGGACAAACAAATGCGATGCTCTTTCACCTATAGAGCAGTTTAATAAGGACTATTCATTTGTTTTCTTAAACCCATTCAACTGCTGGATGCCCAGCAGGCAGTAATACATTTCTGAAGCGCGGGAGCTTCTCTACACGGTTACGTTACATAGATGAATCACTGAGACCATGTTTTGTCCGGTCTGGCCGGTGCAGATGAGATGCAGATTAGGGCCGCTGGACACGCCACACAGCTGATTTGACACACAAACACACAGCTGGCCAGATAAACCCCTAAATGTGATCAGTGGGCTAGCGCTTGACGTCACAGGGGTGCGTACGGGATTATTTAATGTTTTGCGAACACGGCCGAATGTCATGCTGCACTTTAAGGACTCGCCGTGTTGCGTAACGCCCCGTGTCACCGGGTTGGTACAGAGTACTGTGATAAGGCTTGCTTTGATTTCATTAAAAATGCAGAATACCTCTGTGTGACTGTCATGTTGTCATATCATCAACCTCAAGTAGGAAACAGCTTTATATTACTTTTCCATGCTTGGTGATTGAAATAGCACAAACTGAATCTGTGCCCATTGTAGCTGCCTGGACATGGAGAAACAGCGGTGCACAGGCCCAAAAAGAAAAGACGAGATGAAAGGGGAGCGAGAAGAAAGAACTTCGTAAACCCAGATGTTTAAATGCAAAGTTTCCAATTTTTATCCTACAGCTGGCCAATAAAATGATAAGTTCCCAACTGTAAAAGTGCAAAAAGTCAGCGAGTGAGTCAGCAAATGATTGAGTGAGGGAGTGAGTGAGTGGATGAGTCAGTGAGTGTGGGAATGAGTGAGTGAGTTAGTGAGTGAGTGGATGAGTGAGTCAGTAATGCTACATCCTAAACCACTGTGTGTATCCTAATCATACACTTAGTATATTTAGGAAAATAAACACCTTCTATATTTATTTGTTTTACTTATTGTGTTTTACTCACCATACTTGCTAAAATGTTTCTTTGACATACAAGTGTAGAGCTGGAGCGTATGCAGATTAAGAAAAAATGTAAAAACTCTGGCATGTGTCTAATATTTCCTATTTAACTTTTGTGTTGTGTGTTTTATTCATACTCGCTTTATTCTGTGTAGCCCATTTGTTTTAGTTTAGTTATTTATAGCACTAACTAATTTTGTAATGAAGGAGAAATAGATGTGCTCAGTGCTCTAATCTGCATGCACGGTTCGCATTGATTGAGTCTACACGGTCCTCGTTGTTTGAAAGCAACGCGTCCACTTTAATGGGTGTAGGCTGCCCTCTAGCGGCACTGCGTAGACATTACATCATTCACAAGCGTATAAATACAGTGGACGCGAATCACGTGGCGCCAACCCATCAGAGTCCAATGGCCAACTGAATCAAATGAACGAAAGAAGTGACTCATACAGAATCAAATCTCATAACGTAACAGCATTTGCATCAGTAAGCTGCGGTTTGTTTAACCCGTCATATTTCTGAGTTGCTTTGTGACTCTAGTGACCTGCCGCTGTTTGCTGACCGACAACTTTATTTCCTCTGTCTTGATTGTCATTGGATGCCGACCGCTACTCTGTTTAATCATTGGTTGCTGACCTCCCATTTCCTCATCTCTGATTGGCAGGTTTGAAAAGCGGCCTGGCTGGTGTTGTAGTCGCTGCTGTTGTCGAGCAAACCAAGCATCCTGTCCCGTTGCCATGGGGAAACAGAACAGCAAACTGCGGCCGGAGATGCTGCAGGACCTCAGGGAGAATACCGAGTTCTCCGACCACGAGCTGCAGGAGTGGTACAAGGTACAGAGACACACACTGTACACACCGGCTGCATTTCTATACACAGGTACAGCGTTGAGTGGTAGCGCATTACAGTAATGTTTCACACAGTAACGACCATTTCAGTTCCACTAATAGCCTTAGCCTACGTCACCACCAGAATTCGTCGTCGTCCTCTCGCGCGGAGCTAGTTTGGATGAAAAATGGCGGGACGGCTTACTTTCAATATTTCCCCTACTTAAACTTTACTGGAGGGTAAAAACCACCTAAGCTAATTTTATCCTCGTTTTTATTTGTGGAATAGAGTTTCCTCAACTTTTTACACTGACACTAATCTTCATAATGTAAATTCATAGCGCAGGCTACATCATAAGTGTTATCAAACTCATTAAAGTTATATGACTATCGATTAAAAGAATGAATTGATGCTCTACTGATAATATAATTGATTTTTTTTTTATATGGGTGGTCATTCACTTGATGCTAATAGTTTACCTTCCTTTTTATTTACCTCTACATCACTGATTTTATCAAGCAAAAGGATGACAAGAACAATGGACATCAACACAATTTGGGGGGTGTAACGAAAAAGTATTGTAACGATTAATGTAACGAACAGGAAGTAACAAATTACTTTATTAAGTGCACAATCCTCATAGCCTCTCTTTCTGTGTCTTTCTATTTATCTCTCTCTTACATACTCAAAAGAATCTGCAGGACCAGCTGTAAAAAAAAAAAAGATATTTGTGCCCCATTTGTGTCTCATTAATCTATGACACTGATACAACAATCTTAAATATGACGTGTTTATCTCATCATCCACTCCCAGTCTGTTAATCCCGTGGCGAGACTACGCTTGTCGCGGCGTAGCAGAAGGTTTCTTCGGCCTCGAGGAGATTTCTGGACCAAATCTCGGCGTGATGAAGTGCCACAGTGAACTGATGAATCATCTCATCTTCTTTGTGTGTGTGTGTGTGTGTGTAATGCCTACACGGCTTTATGCATGGATTAGACCTATGTACCAGCTGTGTGAGCTGTCCTGAATAAGAGCTGTAGATGTTAAACCATCACCTCCCTGACCTGTTCGTTAAGCCTCGGGTTAACATGATCATGATGGTGTCTGCTCTCAACACATTTACTCATGGATACTGCAGACATCATATAAAATGCAAATGTTTATAGACACCCTGTATGTGTTTACAGACATCATAAAAGGTTCTGCAGGGTGTTGAGGTGCCCAGAGTCTCAGAATTTATTCAGCGTGTCTTTGTTTATGGGTTGTAAATCAGTGCTTTTAAGTCGGCGGCCCACAATGAAAGTTTTAACACTCCCATAACAAATGTCAAGGACACCGGCAGTGAAAAAGTTTTTTTTAGGGGCAGAGCTGTGCCGACTTTCCACCCCGACTCATAACAATCTTTGATAGGATGATGAAAAAGTAATTCCAGGCCTTGGAATGGGGACAATGACTTCCTCACCTCGCTCCCTCTATCTCGGCTGCCTCAGAAAAGAAAGTCCTTCAGCGCTGTTGAAAACGGGACAGGTCTCACATGACTTTCACCTCCCTCTTTTCTCTCTTTCTCTGGCACAAATGCTGCCGCTTTATCACATGCGACTGCTTAGAACTATCTGGTATCCAAGACTAAGCGGCCTTTCAAAAAGTACTTGTCGATCTATTCAGAGTGAAACAT
This sequence comes from Centroberyx affinis, assembly GCF_046629955.1. Taxonomy (NCBI): domain Eukaryota; kingdom Metazoa; phylum Chordata; class Actinopteri; order Beryciformes; family Berycidae; genus Centroberyx; species Centroberyx affinis. Next base: position 2,580 of record NW_027283191.1, on the reverse strand, counting down.
TACATGAAGCGTTTCTACCTGAAACCAAGACGGGCCGGGGGAAGTTTTGTCACAGAGAAAGGTTTCGGTTCCTGATGTTTCAGAGTTGCTTTGAAAATTATTTAGGTCAATTATAATAGGGTTTCTGGCGAGGTAAAAATAGAATCATAGAGATGTATTATATGGTTCTAGAGATTGTAGAGACTGAAAAGGACTTATCTATAATTTCTCTGTGCGTCTTGTCTCGTCTCTCTTCCTTTTCCCAGGGCTTCCTGAAGGACTGTCCCAGCGGAAACCTGAACGTGGAGGAGTTCAAGAAGATCTACGCCAACTTCTTCCCCTACGGCGACGCCTCCAAGTTCGCCGAGCACGTCTTCCGAACGTTCGACACCAACGCCGACGGGACGATAGACTTCCGGGAGTTCATCATCGCCTTGAGCGTGACGTCGCGGGGCAAGCTGGAGCAGAAGCTGAAGTGGGCCTTCAGCATGTACGACCTGGACGGCAACGGCTACATCAGCCGCGAGGAGATGCTGGAGATCGTGCAGGTGAGGAGGGAGAGAGGAGTTTTTGTTCGTAGATCGGAGCGCTCGGTCACGAATTGGTTAACGGCCGGGAATGAGGAATGAAAAGGATGGAGGATGAGAAGTGCGCTTCTGTCGGAGGCTTGTAGCACCCAATAATGTAATAATTTCCTGAAAATGTAATAACACCTGAAAATGTAATAAAATTTGCACTTAACTTGACCAATAATGTAATAAAATGTCCTGACTGATATTGTAATAACATTTTACCGATAATGTAATACCTTTCAATATAGTAAAACCCAATAATTTAATAACTTGACCAATAGTGTAATAAAAGGTCCTGACTGATATTGTAATAACATTTTTACCGATAATGTAATACCTTTCAGGTGGGTCTTTTTTTTTTTTTTTCAAAACTGATGATGTTCATTTTCAGTCCAGAGTTATACATTTTGTGTTTTAAGAATTTAAGAATGTTATATACGTACATTGGATTTGAAATGAAAGAATGAGTATTAGGTTAAAGTGCAGACTTTGAGCACCATACAGCCATATGCACATGGGCAGAAACTCAGGGACATGCAACTACATCCTGGTCTTATTGAGTGGGTGATGGACTACCTCCTTGGGAGACCATTCCAGGTCAGATAAGCTCCTGAGCAGCACTGGGGACCCCAGGTAACTGTTCCCTAACCCTCCACCCCCCCCTTTAAAATTTGAAAATCCGGGATTGGATCCCCCCATCATAATCCGTGGGGGTGCAATTGAGTAAAAGTCAAAAAGTTTCTACTTTTTACAAATCTTCTGATGATGTCTAATCTAAGATCCACTCTGGTCTAATGGACGATCCTTGCACAATGACCAATCAGCATGGGTATGGGCGGTTCATTTCCCATTGATAGGGATTTTAGTTTAATGCATCTTTGCCTGATAACAACGTACCACTTGCCATCTGTTGTAAATTTCAAATTCTACATAAAGCCTAGAGTTTACATTTCCAATCATGAAATATAACAATAAACATAAAATGTTATTACAATATCAGTCAGGACATCTTATTACATTATTGGTCAAGTTATTACATTATTGGGTTTTATTATATTGAAAGGTATTACATTATCGGTAAAATGTTATTACAATATCAGTCAAGACATTTTATTACATTATTGGTCAAGTTATTACATTATTGGGTTTTATTACATTTTCGATCAAGTTAAGTGCAAATGTTATTACATTTTCAGGCGTTATTACATTTTCAGTAAATTATTACATTATTGGGTGCTACAAGGCTCTTTGTAGAAGCTGTTTCATCAGCTGGCCTCAGGTGTTTTGAATGAGGCTGTTGCTTTAAAATGAGAAGGGAAATATGTTGTAAAGGTTTCTCAAAGCTGGAGCAGCAGTGGAAATTTTCCCGTCTGGAAACAGGCGCAGCACGTTTTTTTAAGAGGCAGATTGAATTTCCGTTCCTATCAGTGAAACAGGCCCAGGTCACAAGCAAAAGCCTATTTTTAGACTTTCCAAACGTTTGGTTTCAGTTACTCAGATGGGGATTTTTAACATGACATATGTCTGGGGATAGATGACCGAGTTAATTTCTCAAACCTCCACGTCGCCAGACCTAACGTCTGTTTTTGTAAGCAAATCTAAAACCAGATCTGAGAAGTTAAGCGGTCCAATTTGGCATCACCACGAGGTTAAATATGGCTTGTTGTCCTGGCTGCAAGCCACTGTCATTGTGCCATTCAAATTTCCCAAAAGCCGACTACAATAAATATTATTTGGACGGGCCAATCAAATAGGAGAATGCCTCTCAACCAGATTCCAATGGACATCTGTCTCCCAGCAGAGCACAGATGATCAATGCTCACTTCATTATACATTCGTTTAAGTATGTGCGTTTAGGCTCAAGCACTCGTATCCAAAGTCACTGCTAGCACCGACACTAATAGGCATGCTTAATGTGCTGACTCAAATATTGGCACAGGCAACAGTTCGCATGAGGAATGTTAACTGCTACATTAGTGCTGCATGTAATTCTTTCACTGCTGAAGGAAATAAATGAGAGACTCACAGG
>NW_027283190.1:0-15052 GCF_046629955.1 Centroberyx affinis | reverse complement strand
AAGGGGACTGGGAACTATGCAGTGATTAGCTGTGCTATTAATGAGCCTAACGACCAGCACACACACACACACACACACACACACACACATACACACACACACGCATACACGCATACACGCGCATGCATGAATGCTCTCACAACCAGCTAGAAAGAACTACAACTCCCAGGGGCCCTTGCTTCAATCTCAGCCTGACCCAGGAAGTGTGACCCACTTGTAGAGGAAAGGACAGAGATGGGAGAGAGAGAGAAAGAGAGAGAGAGAGAGAGAGAGAGAGAGAGAGAGAGAGAGAGAGGGAGGAGGGGAATGACAAGATTTCTATACCACGAAGGAAAAGAAGAAATAGAGGTTAAAGAGATGCAACCCCCCCCCCCCCCCCCCTCCCTCCCTCTCTCCCTCCCTCCCTCCAGCTCTATCACTAGCCGTGGGCTGGTGCCGTATGCTGTGCTGGGCGAGCCAAGCGGACATATGGCGGACACTACAGACGATACGGGTGTCAGCTCCTTTTTTATGGGACCGCTGGGCCAGATATATGCAGAGGCAGCTGTTATCTGCATGCGATGGAAATCCACAGACATTTTAAAAATAAACCCAAGTCCATACATTAACCTCAATACAGGCAAAACTGAATTACACAGAGTCCATGAAGACAAATTCTGAGGAGATTCACTCCTCTCTCAAGCAATCAAAGCATTTTTCCTGCAGATTGTAGTTTTAGTTCTGCAAACATTTCTCAGAGGTAGAAACAGTCTGATTGGTTGAGTTAAACCTCAGTGGGCGGAGCCAAAGAACCACAGTTTTTCTGGCTAAGTAACATCAGACTGAAGCTCAGTGAAAAAGACAAGAGGTAAGAGAGGAGGAAGCTAATATTATGAAGCCTAGCGCTCTGCTGCTAACTGAAAAAATACAATCTATCATACTAAGTTATCTAGGTTAGCTAGTTAGCTAGCTGACCTTCAAGTTCAAACTAGCCATACTATATACTACCACATACATACTACTAACTAGCGTACCTAGCCTATAGCTAGCTAGGTAAGCTAGTTACAACATAACATCATCAATGAGTGAAAATAAGAAGTCATTGCCATTTATATTGTTTTATTTATATTTGACCAGAGTTCCTTCTTTGCCATTGAAGTTCACCAGTTAGCCAACTCTCCACTCCAAAAAAATGTGGTTCTTTGGCTCCGCCCCCACTGAGGTTTAACTCAACCAATCAGATTATTTCTGCCTCTGAGAAATGTTTGTGTAGCTACAACTCCAATCTGCTTTCTTTCTCCACTGGCAAGAAGTTCGAGAAGCAGACTCACGACTGGAAGGTTGGAAGAAAATCTGTGTATGTATGACTGGACTGAATATTTTGAGGATTGTTTTTGGGACTCTTCAATGACTCTAACCCTAACCATCTGTACACATGACTCCAAGATTGACCAGTCAGCTTAGGTACAGTCATGGATAAAAGCCAGGGATGTTTTGACTGGAAACTTACAGCCTGAATGCCCTCGAGGTTCGAAATGTTTCCGTCCTGCGGGAGTGGAAGTTTTTATCAGCGGAAAGGACATAATGAACCTGTCATTACACTCTTCCACTCCAACAGGGCTTTGAGATCATCTTCCTTTAATAATTTCGATAGTAGATCTGGGAGCAAACCGCCATGCACTTGCTTTTCTTCTGTATTAGTGGAGCGTTGACTGAATGTAATCACATATCAAGAGAAGAGAAGGCCTGCGCTCTCAAATACAGATAAAAAGTCTGGTTTATTTGACAGATGTCTCACCCTAATAAACCAGACTTTTTATCTGCTTTCTCTGCTCTTTATATTTAATCATTTCCATAAAGTGCAGTCACTGTCCTCCCAACTCCTTGACCGAACTCCAGTTCTGGGTTTCCAGTCCCTAGCACTCTCCTGTCCTTCAGCAAGAAGACCTTGGACAAGACATTTAATTGCTTATCGTCCCAGTGGAAGACAGTGGTTGTACTGGGCAGCTCCCAGGTGTCGATACATGAGACTGTGTGAATTTGAAGCAGGGTGTTGCTGGAAAGATCATATGTTCTCTGCCAACCGTCCCCGAATAAATTAACCAATCACTGCGCTTGGGTGTATCGAAACTACGCTCCACTAAACTTCAGTTCACCGTTCGCGTCCCACCTGTCACATCAATGTCTCCTCCCCATTCGCCTCCAGTGTTTTAGTGTGTCAGCACAACCTTGAACTGAAATTGACAGCAAACTTCACTCCGCAGCATTAAAGATGTTACTCAAGCATTTCACTACACCTTAACTCATGTTCCTCTCACTCTTATTCCAGCCTTAAAGGGCAATAATTCAGCTTTTCCCGCTCCAGAGCACAAAATGACCATAATATATCTGTGATAGGATTGTTGATCAATACCAGTGAGATTTCTGGCTTTCAAAACTCACTTTCCGGCCCAAACTCTGCAGTGATTTGCAATTTCAAGACAGTCACAACACCATTTCAGCAGATGGAGGACGGTTGGTAGGAGTGACCAAAATCTCAAAACATTTCAGCTGCAAAGACTAAAAAGCTTCGTTCTCAAGCCCAAAGCAGTTTTATCATTCCAGTATTTTGCATGATGATATATTATCTCTTCACTAGACGTTTCTGTTGGATCTCTGCTCTAATTAGCTAGCTTACTGCTCTATTGGGAAAATGTTACTTTATTGTTTATGTCAGCTACAGGCCACCGTAGCTCAAGTAGACACAGGAGGGAGGAGTTCACTTCTATCAGTGTTGTTGCAATTCCTGCTGCTTGCCAATAGAGGCCGATAAAGATCACAGGTTATGTAATGCCCCTTTAATCTGACCACTTTTAATGAGTAAAAAACCTAATAAAAATATCATGACTTTTGCCAGATTTTATAATTTCGGCAAACTTTCTTCATCATTCTTTTCTATTTTTTGACCAAAACCACCCAAACCACAGGTCAGACAGTATTCAGTGGAGCCATCAGGAGAAATCCGTGGTTGAACGGGGAAATAAACATAAGTATGTGCATGTGAAGATGGGTCGGTGCTGGAAAAGAGCATGTGCGCTCAGCAAAACTCTTTCCAGAAACACACACTCACCCATGGTTTGGCAGGTACGAACACACACCGTGCGTCTCAGGATCTCGTACACCTGAGAAAGACGTGACACGGTAAGACAGAAGGTAAACACTAAACCCGGACCAACACGTCAGATGAAGGAGGAACAGATTGTTAAATGTGGACGAACACTTACTATTCGACCCCGCGTGGCGTTGTCAAAGAATGTGTCTTTAGACTTGATGTTGTACCTGAGAGAAACACAACCAGGGAATAAGTGACTGTGTGTGTCTGCGTATGTGTTTGTGTGTCTTTACGTGGTTATGTATATGTGTGATTGCATTTGTGTGACTGTTTATGTGTATTACATGTAGAGACCGTAAATAAATGTTGAAGGAATACACCAACTTTTTGGGAGTTGGGCCCATTGGCTAGTGTACCTGTTGAACATCAAAATCATCCAAATGTCCCCAGTAGATCATTGGCTCTGATGCTCCATGCTAACACACTAGCATACACTATGTTGAGTGATAGTAGGCTCCATGCTAACACACTAGCATACACTATGTTGAGTGATAGTAGGCTCCATGCTAACACACTAGCATACACTATGTTGAGTGATAGTAGGCTCCATGCTAACACACTAGCATACACTATGTTGAGTGATAGTAGGCCATTAGCATTATCCAAGGTAAGAAGACTGGCCTTTTAGTAATAAAACATTACTAGTGGTTTTTATCATATGGCCTGTAGATTCAGACATTATAAAATTAACTAGGCCTTCATCATTAACTCAATACAGCTGATGTAGCCAGGTTTATTTTTGGAACTATTTCAGGTGAGCAACAGTGTATTCATCCGCTGTGCAGTGATTTGTAGCTGCACACAGTCTGCCATCACCCACCACCTTCACTTCCTATGGAAACAGGGAAAGTAGTCCCTGCTAGTTCAAAACGGTTTGTTATCTCTATGTCAGATTTAATCTAAATTTTACCAATCTCCTACACAAAACTGCCAGACTCATTTTCCCACTTTATTAGATAATGCTAGTGGCTACTATCACTCAACATAGTGTACGCTAAAGTGTTAGCATGGAGCACTGGACCAAATGATCTACTGGGGACACGTGGATGATTTTGATGTCTATGTTCTCATCGTTTTAGGTAGAGAGAGAGAGAGAGAGAGAGAGAAATAAAGATTGAAAAGGAGATGGTCTCTCACAGGTGCAGCTTGTCCCTGGAGAAGCAGTGTGACAGCAGTTTGGTGCGTCCGTGGTCCTGATGCGGCACGTTGGGTTGGAAAGGCTGGTTCAGTTTCCTCCACACTGTGTTCATACTGCCACTGAAGCCGCTCTCCTCCTTCAGCTCGTAACTCTGAAAAACACACAGGACTCAAATCATTTGTTTATACTGCTGAATGTCATCAATCTGTGATGATCAATACATTCCAGGAGTTATTTCGTGATGAAGTGTTGTCATTTATTTGTCTGGTGAACCCACTTTCCCTCAATCTGTCTTGACTACTACTGCAGTTAGTGATTTCCTACGTTTCCCAGAATGCCTTTCAACAACCTCCAGAGAAGAGGTGTGAACTTGTTGCATTCACCTCTGGGTTTTACATGTAAGTGGAGAGAGAGATAGCGATAGTGGAGCAAGAGTTTTTCCAATAGAGAAAAAGTGAGAGTCTCTCCTCCTTCACTCAAATCCCAACTTGTCTCTCTGCTGTATTGCATTCTGGTCTCTCTCCTGCTCCTGTGGGTGGAGAAATTGGTCTCTCTCCTCTTCTACGATGGATCTCTCCCTGTATGATTGCTGAACGTCTCTCGGTGCAAAATGGCGGCTCTAGAAAGAAGCCCTCGCTCTTTGATTCTGAGGGACTGACACCAAAACCTGACGTTTACCGCTGAGGTTTTACATCCTGAAACATTTTCTCATATCAAACTCCACTGGAGCTGCTGGAAACATCTGGACGTTTTAATAAAGTTTAATAAAAAAAATTCTCTAGGAAACACTGCCACACAGTAATGAATTGAGCTCTGACCTTCTTGGTGGGAACTTTAATCTTGAGGAACTCGGCCTCTCGGCTCAGGACGGGCCAGGGGGCGTGGAGACGGGTGAAGCTCGGGCCGTGGGTCTTCAGCTGCAAAACAAACACATTAACATGTATATTACTTTCATGTAATTGTCTTCATTATGGTTCATTATGGCAGCGAGAGGTAGCTGTTTGAAACTGTTTGAACTTCATTACCCAGAAACCCTGAGGTCAGTAAACTGTCTGTGATGCTTTAGATCAAAGGAAACCAAAGAGACAAGAGAGGAGAAGATCTAACGCTGCTGAGTCCATCTTGGATTTCACTCTCAAGTTTTGATTCATCACATTTCCCGGCAGAGTCCAAACCCAACACCGGAATTTAATTTAGGCAAATACGGCAAATCTACAGGGTTTAAATTAGTATATGTATGATAGAACAGGTGTAGTTTTATATTAAAACATCTTGCTTACTGCAGCTTTAATTAAAGTCCCCATGAACTGAACTCCCATTACTTTTCCTGCCTGGAAAACACAGTATCTTTCATGGTGACATCATGCTGCACTAGTCGGCATAAATATAAATTTCTAACCAATAAAACCATCAGATTTTAGAACAGTTCCGCCCTCCCTTTAAATAAAACTACATTTCTCTCCCAGACTCATATTCAATTGGTTTAGACTTTTGAATGATCCCTCCCTGCGTTATGTCCCGCCCCCCAACATCCTGTATCAACAGGAAATACATCAAATCAAGGAAGTAAAGATGCTGTTTCTTGGGGTGTTTAAGGCAGTCAAAATGTAAAACCTCAAATATCATAAAATCTGTGTATTATAGCGGAATTTTACAAAGTACAACCAAGGTATTGCGCTTGTACCAGCATTAGATTAGTGTGTATTGGGTCAGGCTGCCATTTCCCACTCGAGACTTGGCTGTATTGATAATCTTCCTGTATTGATAAGCTGACTGTATTGATAAGCTGACTGTCCTGGCTCTCTGCGGCTGACTAGTGAGCACAAACCTTATAGAGACGAAGAGCAACAATGCAGACCGCCCCTCCATAATCTATGCAGCAGCCATAATGGGCGGCGTTGTGCTGTGAGTGAGAGTGTAACCAGAACCGAAGGACACAGCAAAGCCGGCGGGGGACGACAGCCAGGTAACCCGACCCTCCAGGTAAGGTGGGTGGGTGGGGGGGGGGGGGGATCGTTTTAGAAACCTGAAACGATTCCCTTTCTCCTCTCTCGACTCCTACTCTCCTGCGATCTTTCGCTCCTCCGCTGTTCACTGTCTTACTGACTGACTGACTGACTGACTGATTCACTTACTGTCACTCTTTCTCCTCTTCTGTTTCCCTCCCTCCCTCCCTCCCTCCCTCCCTCGCTCGTATCGACCTCCTCCTATCTCCTGTGCAGGGATGAGGTGGAGGGTAAACCCACCTAAACTCAACTCTTTTTGAGTTTACCCACTTTTTTTTTGTCTCCCGTAAATCGTTATGATTTAAATTCATAGGACACGTCGTAGTAAGTAGCATCAAAGATTCAAGATTCAATAATTTTATTGCCATGTCAACATAGTTGATAGTAATTTGTCTTGGTTCACTCTCCTACAACAACAATGCAATAGCAGCACACACTATACACACAGTAAAACAGTAAACGGCAATATACAACACACAGAATTTACATTTACGGCACAATCAGAAAGCAGCACGTTTTCCAGCACGTAGTAAAGTGCACACCGTGTTAAAGTGCTGGTTAAGTGCATTTAGAGATAATCAGTGCAAGTTCAGATGCCTGATGGCTTGGAGGTAGCTGCTCTCCCTGAAGCGAGATGTTCTACACTTAATGCTCCTGTATCTTCTACCTGATGGGACGAGATTAAAGAGGTAATATGCCAGATGAGAGGGATCTGTGGTGATATTTTTAGCCTTCCTGATTATTCTGGTGGAATAAAGTGATGCAAGCGAGGAAAGAGTAACATCATTAGATGTTGATATTTTGTTGGTTTTAAGTCGTGGTGTTAAGTAACCAAAATTCAACGTCTGTCCAACGTTGGAGGTTGATGTCAAGACAAAGTTGGGTTTTGACGTCAACCCGATTTTCATTTCCACCCAAAATTTAACGTCTGTCCCACGTTAGAGTCCAACGTCTTTCTGACGTTAAATTGACGTCCGGTGCCAACTGGGACCAGACAAGAATGGAAAAAGTGAGCACACTCTCAATTACAGATCTATAGAAGTGAGTCACGGCTTTCTGACTGACCCCGAACTTCTTCAGCAGTAGAGTCGCTGGTGGGCTTTACTGACTATGAGACTGGTGTTGAGATCCCATGATAGGGATTGGTGGATAGTGATCCCACGGAACCGGAAGGAGGAGACCCTCTCTACAACTTGACCATTGATGGAGAGAGGAAGATGGTGGCCTACTTTCTTCCTAAAATCAACAACCAGCTCTTTAGTTTTTGAGATATTAAGTATCAGGTTGTTAGCCTCACACCAGCTCACCAGCTCTACTCCTTCCCTGCGGTAGACTGATTCATCATCGTTGGTGATTAGACCCACCAGAGAGGTGTCATCAGCAAACCTATACAACAAAACTGACTCGGAGTGTGATCTACAGCTGTTTGTGTATAAAGAGAACAGTAGAGGAGATAAGACACAACCCTGGGGGGCGCCAGTGTTCAGAAGCCTAGGCAGAGAGACATGATTACCCATTTCCACATATGTAAGTTACATGAAGATAAGCTCGTTTAGGAGGGAAAAACATCAATTAATGGTTTCAACAAGGTGCCACATGTAGCATTTTTAAACCTCAGTATATCATTTTCAACTATTAACTGATATCTTGGTCTAATGTTCAGTCCATGTTGGAGCTGATTGTTCTCCTCTATCTCACTCCAATAGTATTGTTAGTTTGAGTGTTTCCCCACATTAAGACTACATTTCCCATCAGCCCCATTGCTTCCTGCCCCCCCCCCCCCCCCCTCCCTGAAGAGGATCAACATGTTAGAAGTGATTTCTCCATCTTCCTTTCCCTCCTTCCACCATCTGCTGCCAGAGACAGGCTGACACTGATGGTCTGGTTTGTTTACGGTAATTATACTAAAGCCTCAAAATTAATAAATTAGTAATTATTAATTGATGTTAAAATGCTACATGAAGCACCTTTAATTGATTCTTGTTTGTATCAGTGGTTGTTTACCTTATGATGAACACTGACCCACCCACCTTTTTATTTACAACTACATCACCTTTTTCACTCACTCTCTCTCACATTTCCCTCCCTCGCTCATATCCACCTTCTCCCACTCACACACACACACTCACTCATTCACCTGCTCATTCACTTCCCTCCCATCATCCCTCTCTCTCTCTCCTCCTCCCTTGCTTGTCACTCGGTAGTCATTCCTCTGCTAGCTCGCCCCTCATTTTCTCCCTCCTCCTTCCTTTCCCGCCTTACTTTCTCTCTCTCTCCCCTCTTGATCAGCCCCCCCTCCCCTCCCCTCCCCTCCCTCTCTCTCTCTCTTCCTGTCTATCACTCTATCAAACAGCGGAGGATATAAATACCTTTCGGCCCGGAGAAGGTTAATTAGTAGAGGGAGTTCCAATTAGCTCTTCATCTCTGTAGGGGGGGAACTAGGTCGCAGCCGGGGGGCGTTGGGGGGGGGGGGTGGCACAGAGTATGAGAGGGGGATCGGGTGGGGTGTGTGTGTGTGTTGTGGGGGGGGGGTGTATGATGGGTGGATAATGGGAGAGAGAGAGAGAGAAAGGGGGTGAAAGGGGGAGAAAAAATGAAAGAGCCAAAAAAATGAAAAGAGATAGAGAGGCATATTGAAGCGTTAGTTGTACACACAATTTCTCAGAGGCAGAGCTGCAGAAATAATCTGATTGGTTGAGTTAAAGCTCAGTGGGCGGAGCCAAACAACCACAGTTTTTTCTGAGTTGGCTAACTGGTAAAACTGAACGGCAAAGAAGGAACTCTGGTCAAAATGTAAATGAAAAATGGCAATGACTGCTTTCATTCATTCATTCCTGACCATGGCATCATGATGTTGAAGGTCAGCAGCTAGCTAACTAGCTAACCTAGCTAACTTAGTATGGATAGATTGTATTTTTTCAGTTAGCAGCAGAGCGCTATCATAATATTAGCTTCCTCCTCTCTTACCTCTTGTCTTTTTCACCGAGCTTCAGTCTAATGTTACTTAGCCAGAAAAACTGTGGTTCTTTGGCTCCGCCCACTGAGGTTTAACTCAACCAATCAGATTATTTCTACCTCCAAGAAATGTTTGTATGACTAAAACTCCAATATGCGACAGAGAGGGAGGGGCAATGAGAGAGAGAGAGAGATGTATAGGATGTGAGTGAGTGGATCAAAGGGACAGAAAAGACAGAGAGAGGATAAAAGATGGCTACAAGATGAAGTGTTGAGGAAGATGAGGACAGAAGGGGGTGGAGGGGGTGTGTGTGTGTGTGTGTGTTTGTGGGGTGCAGGATGACATTTGAGGATCTCCTGCAGCCCTGCAGGCAGGCGGATGTTGGGATGAACCTGAACAGATGCCACACTGTGAGGAAATATCCACCTTCACAGTTCATTTAGTCCACATCAAGTCTTATGATCTTAGCTTTCTTAAAACAAGCAACAAAATCTGCCACTGGGATGCAATAATCTCAATTATTTGCAATGCTTAACAATTTCCTTGAATCAAGTATCCTTGTCCTGATACTAGTATAATACTAGTGTAATAGTGATAATAATCTGCTTCATTCTGCCTTATTTCAAGGTATGGACACAAGAGAATTCTCGAAACAAGTGAAACTAGATTGGATGTGAAACCCCATTACAAGATTTATTTATTTTTTAGAGGATTTTTAGAAGATTTTAAGCCTGAATATGAGAGATGAGGATTTGTTTGACAGTTTCTTTTTTCAGTATTGCGATTTTTTTTTACTTCTTTTAAGAAAAACAAGATTTTAGGCCTGAATAAGAGACATAACCTGTTTAGATGTTTCTGCAGCACAGTCAGCTTTGCAATTTAAAGACAGTTTTTCAACTAATTGCTCAGCACTAATTCACACCTGGGGCCGCAGTCTTCTAGTGTTTGTCACTGAGCAGCTGTTGCATGATGTTGCATGAAATTGCATGTGGAGAAAAGCTTTTTCAGGGCTCAAAAAAAGGTTTATAAACAGTCCTGGCTGGGAGGAGATGCTAACAGTCTGGATTTCATCAGTTTGAAAGTAAAAAACTTTACTCTGACATTCAACTTGATTTGTTTGCACATCTCCAAAGCATCAGAAACAATTTTTGTTTTTTTGTGATTAATATTGCAGCCCTATACACAGAGGTGTGGACTTGAGTCACATGACTTGGTGTCGAGTCACAGTTTGAATTGCTTGAGATTGACTTGATGCATGAAGAGAAGACTTGAGACTTGACTTGACTTGGGTTCTGGTGACTTGGGACTTGACTCTGACTTGTACTCTGATGACTTGAAAAGGTTTCTAAAGTCTTGACTTGAGATCTTGTGTTTGTGTAAATGACTCAGATTGAAAGTGATGAGATTTGTTCCAGCAGACGACTGAATTTAAATTCTGTTTTCTGAATTTGTATGGAATGATTGAATTTATTGAAGTTGAAACTGATTATAGAAATCAAACTCATGATGCTCTTACCAAGTTTTTATCCTATTAAAACCATATTGCATTGAAAAGTCCTAGATATTTAGTTTTCTTTAAGATATTAAATTGATACTGGACTCTTGATTTGTTCTGACTTGACTTGCTGTTCTACATTTAGACTTGAGACTTGACATTAATGACATGGACTTGACTTGTAATGTACATTTCGACTTGGGACTTGACTTTAGACTTGTGCCTCAAGACTTGAGACTGACTTGGGACTCGAACAAAGTTGACTTGGTCACACCTCCTATACAACAGCAGTGTGTAGTGCGGAGGGCAGCGCTGCTCCCACTCCCGGTAATTCATTTGTGAGGAGAGAATCAGTCTCTTTAGATTAAAAACTCTTAATCCAGATCCTTCTGCTCCTTCTGCTCCTTCTGCTTCCCAAGCCCCCATAGACCGAACTCAGCAAACCTCCCAACTCCACTCCTTGAATTAATGTCTTCCTTTAACTTAATTAAAAGTGTTGGGTAAGAGGATGTTCCTCAGAGATCGAAGGTCAGCTCAATAATCCTCCGACACAGTCAACAAGTTGGATTTTTGAGCCACACTTTCTTTTTTTTCAGCACACAATTATTCTACAGTCAAACAGGTTGGACACATAAAGCCCCAGTCAGGAGTTTTTTGGGACAACCTTAATATGATAAAGAAATCTAAAATAGATCTTAGATTATACACAATCCTTCAGAAAGTACTGTTTCCATTCAAATGTATTGCCACATATTTTATCACCCTAAACCAGATTATCACTTTATTCGCTGGATGCGTTTGTTGGAAGTTTGTTTCAAATCTGTTTCCGCTGCGTCATTCTGCTGCAGACACGTTGCTTTGTGTTGGATTTATTCTATTTAGGCATGGATTACAATGATCTGATGATTATCCAAGATAAAACAAATGTTGTTTTGCCCCGTTTTTTACTAGCTTGCTGTAGTAATTCGGGCAGTAAAGTTGAACTACAGCATGACATCATCACAAGAGAGAGAGCAGAAAATACTCTAAATGGATCCTGGAAAGACGCTCCCTTAGTGTGTGTTTGTAGTAACATTTCGGCATCATTCCAGTGTGCAGGTATTTACTTTTGCTTCTGTTTTTTGGATGTGAATACTATCTTATGGTATTTTCTTTTCTTTCTCTTCTGTGGTTACTAGCTTGCTGTGAAATTTTCATGATGAAAACATTTTGTCAGTGACCCAAAGCAGAAACAACAAACCCTGATGAAGGCATGCTGTTTTACTGATGAATATTTCTTCTCAGTGCTGCAAGTGTTGCTGGAATTTACTCTTTTCTAGTTTTACCCAAAGCTGAAACAAAAATTTGTGCTATAATATAATAAGCATGTCTTATCAGTCAACATGTTTCAGCCACAGGATCCTTAAGTGTAACGAGTTTGCAGCAACATACATTTATTACAGATTAAGCTGCAATAAGCAAAATTTTCTGACCACTAGAGGGCAACAGAAACTGCAACAAAGTTGTAAATCACACACAGCAAAGCCACTACAGAACGGAGGCCTACGAAGGACAAACCTAGCAGAGCACTGTGGATAAACAGATAAGCTAACCGTACCTATGGAGAAGTCTCACTGGTTACTAGTCTCACTTTGACAGATTTTTCTCCTGCTGAAGGTCACATGTCCCACAATAACAAGTGAAGAGGCAGGTAGCAAGTTTACTAGTTTAACAAGTTTACAAGTTAACAAGTTAACAAGTTAACAAGTTTACTAGTTTAAAGGGTAAGGCTGGTGTTTTTTAATGCATTTCTTACCGTCAACAAATCCTATGAAAATAACAAAATCAACAATGCGTTTGCTCTACTCCCGTTACTTTCTGACTTCCCACGTACCGTTTATGACCCGGAAGTCATTGGCTCCAATTGTAAGCTAAAAACCTTTAAATACAGCTCACAAAGACATAGTTTACATTTTAAAAATCCCTAACGAAAAGTCAGGCTGTTGCAGTTATTACCAAATCAAATTCAAATGGGAACAAATTCTTCATTACTACTACTCTTCATTAATACTATTTTCTGTGCTACGGAACTACTTTCCTGAGAACGCAAAGTGTTTACAGCCGGCTTATTAAGTTGTTTGAGGAAAAAGTGGTCCGGCCCGGTGCATGGTGATGATGAAATATGCTGCAGAGCAGCAGCATGGCTCTGTGATGGGTTTTTAATCGTTTTTTAATACAATGGAGTTCTCTGGCTGCTGGGACATGGCTGCATTGGGCACCGGCTACATGGATGAGATTTGTTAGCAAAACAAAATCATTGCTGATTTTGTTATTTTCATAGGATTTGTTGACGGTAAGAAATGCATTAAAAAACACCAGCCTGATCCTTTAACAAGTTTACTCGCTCGTTTCATCAAGTCCACTTTTAAACAGTGAGGGAGGAGACAAGCTAGTACTTTGTAAAGCTGCTGGAGAGAAGGGGAGGAGCTTCGTTCAGGAAAAAGAAATGAAAAAGAGATGAAGAGGTGAAAGAGGTGAAAACAGCAACACAGCTGGATATTGGTTTACATCATTATGTCTCAATGAAATCTCCACATAGCACACATTAGCTTCAGGATTGGTTATAAGGTCTGATATCGCTTATTGCAGGTTTAAGTGTAACTAACTGGTGAACTTGATGACTTGTTTGATGTCTGAGCGATTGTGTGACAAACCTCCAGTTTCATTCAGACGCTGTTCTCCTCTCAGCTGCAGGACGCTGCACACTGATGGAAGGACCACAATTAGTTTTGTCAGTCATTTTGTAAGAGACCCGTCACTTTGTTCAGACGGCGGATGTCGGACTGAAGCGCGGCCGGCAGCAGAGTGTGTCTGCCCGCCCAGCCATGAGATGAGATACGGGCCGATCAGGCAGTCAGCTAATCTCATCCAGGCTTAGGCTCCATGGCCGCACTGTCAACAATCTGATTAATACTAGCCTGCAGACCGCACACACTGCCAACTGGCTGCCAGCCACCACACACACACACACACACACACACACACACACACACACGCCCATGCATTCAGCAAAATAGAAATGTGAGCACGCACCATGCATCTACATGTAAATGTTCACTCATAAATACATTCATCTTGTGTTTATCCTGCATTTCCACTGCAGACAATTCTTCCTTGAACTTCATATCATAGAACAAAATTAGAATAATCAGTATGTTGTTCAACTAAACTCCAGCATCTCTAAACCAGCTAGTTGCAACACTTGATGCTGCTGCTGCAGACGGAGCCAAAGTGCAGCAGCAGTTCACACAGTAACAAGTGGGACTTTTACAATGGCTGTTTGTAAAACACTGTGCAGACCCACTGCATGAACGTAGAGCGCCCACAGACAGCATGTTCTGCCAAGCGCCTACTGCACACACACACACACACACACACACATATACACACACACACAAGAAGCAGGAACTGCACTACACACTCTCACACTTAAGTATTGGTTGTTATGTAACGCACGATCACAGTAATGTGTTTTGTACATGTCAAGACAAAATTACCCATTCCGGGCAGAATTAGTAAACGGACACAAAGGGTTCAACACAGCAGCTGTGCCGAAGTCGACCGGCTGAGAAAACCATCGACACCGAAACACCAAACAGACTCACAAGGCAACAGCCAGTAGAGTCAGTGAAGAGATAAACTGAGTCCAAGTCCAGGAGGAGAGATTTTCATTTCATTGCTGTCAGGTGAAAACCTTGTAACTCCAGTTTTGGTGATTTTCATGTTTTTATTTCAGTTGAAGGAATACATGGTTTTGTATTGGTTGTGAAAGTTTAAGAAACCTTTTCAAAACCAAAGACATAAACTCAAAAATGGTGGTCAAGCTAATACCGAGTTTGATTTTCTTAGTTCCTGAAGAGTTGACATTTTGGAGATATGAGGATTTCACCAGAGAACAGTGATATTCTGCTAATCTATTTTCCTCACAGTGGAGCACACTTTAAAGCTGCAATACGCAGCTTTTTTCACATTAAAAATACTAAATAAGTAGGATATATTCTACATTTTCAGTCTGTGTGTTGAGGCCTAAATCCAACTGTTTCCCTGTAATTGGCTCTTCAATGATTTTCGGGACGTTTTAGGGTGTAAACCACTTCCTGTGGGCGTGTCTTGTGAGCCAGCTGTGTCTATCAAGGTGAGGCTAGCGGCCGCAGAGCAGGAAGTCACAGCAACAACAACAACAGAGGAAAGCAGGAAGAAAAGAAAGAAGAGCGAAGCTGAACGTTCAGAAACATCAGCGTCAGATCGGCTGTGGAGGCGTTACGCTGCCGGTGACCTCAGCCTCAGG
>NW_027283189.1:77500-98224 GCF_046629955.1 Centroberyx affinis | reverse complement strand
TTCACTCTTTAACTATTCACGATTTTCACAATCAAAAATTCACAAAGAAAGCACAACAAAAATATATCAAAACTATGTCAATACTGAATGAGTGTGAGGCCATTTGAAGATCTTACTGCAGTTCCATCAAACACTAGGGAAAGTTTTTCAAGCTTGAGCTTTAGTTTTACCTGTAAAAGTTATGGAGTTTCTCTCTAATGGAGCTGATCTCAGCCATGTGGCCTTTGTGTGTGTGTGTGTGTGTGTGTGTATGTTTGTGTGTGTGTGTGTGTCCATGCGTGTGCGTGTACTTGTACGTCCATGTTTTCCGTATGTTTGTCTTTGCCTTGGGAGCCATCAATAATGGGTCCATGATGCAGTGGGTGACAAGGATACAAATGCAGACACACACACACACACACACAACACACACACACACACAACTCCTGTCCCGCGTTACCATCGGTTACCCACTGGTCGAGTCTCGCTGACAACAGCTTTATATTACTGCTGAGGGAGGCAGATCCCTCATCAACATTTTGTGTGTGTGCATGTGTGTGTTTGTGTGTTTTTCATTTGACTGTGTGTGTGTGTGTGTGTGTGTGTGTGTGTGTGTGTGTGCAGTTGTATCTGAAATGAGGAGGTGACAGCAAACATTAACAAGCGGATGGATTGATCTAATTAAGTCATTTTTTTTTCTCCCATCCCTTTTTTTTCCATCTCGGCACAGATTTGGGGGAATAGATAAAGGGAAAGACGGAGGCAAAGAAGGGTAAGGAAAAAGGAAGGAAGCAAGGAAGGTAGGACAGATAGAAGGAGGGAGGGACTGAATGTAGGTAGTGAGCATAGGTGTAGGAGGGTTAGGAGAAAGGGATGAAGGGGAGGGGGATAATTTATTCAGACAGTATGTAAATAGTGTGAAGCATAATGCTATTAGCAGTGATTATATTAGGCAGCTATTTCAGGAGGGAATCTGCACCCAGCTGCTATCACAGATGTTAGAAGAGAAGAGACAAGAGGAGATAAGGGGAGAGGAGAGGAGAGGAGAGGAGAGGAGAGGAGAGGAGAGGAAATGAGGAAAGAGGAAAGGTAGAGGAGAGGAGAATAAAGGAGAAGAGAGGAGAGAAGAGGAGAAGAGAGCAGAGAAAACAAGAGAGAAGAGGAGAGGAGATAACGTAGAGGAGAGGTGAGAGAACGAGGTGAGGAGAGAAGAGGAGGAGATAAAGGTATAGAGGAAAGGAGAGAAGAGAAGAAGAAAGATGAGAGCAGAGAAGGGGAGAGGAGAAGAGAAGAGAGGAAACGAGGCAAAGGTAGATGAGAGCCGGCAAGAATATGGCACAGGAGAGGGAGGGGAGAAGAGGAGACGGAATAAATGAGAAGAAATGGTGAGGGGACAGAAGAGGAGAGGAAAAAAGAGAAAAGAAGAAGAAAAGACAGAGAGCAGGAGATAAAAAAGGACTGGATAGGAGGGGAGGAAGGGAGGAGAGAGAGAGAGCGAGAGAGAGAGAGAGAGAAAGAGAGAGGAAAATTAACTTCCCATGCATGCAACCAACAGATTTGTTCACTTAAGTTAAAGTAACACAGGCCGCATATGTATGGGCATGAATGTTATTGTGTCCGTGCTCATACATAAGATTGGATGTCCGTGTGCGTGTGTGATGGGAAGATCTATGTATATGCCCTCCCTTATGGGCATGTGGATGTGTGTGTGTGTGTGTGTGTGCATTCCTGAGTATATGAGCTTGTGTGTTTTTTATTATTTTTTCCTGAGTGCGTGTCTGTACCGTATGCACGTGTGTGTGCATGTTTCTATACCAGCATGCATCCCTGTGAATTCATGTGTGCACTCACGAGTCTGTATATCCAGCATCAACTGTATGAGTGTGTGTCTCTGTGTGTGTGTGTGTGTGTGTGTGTGTGAGTGTGTGTGTGCGTGCGCCCTTGCCAGTTCTTCTCCTAGTCCTCTGCTCCCCTCTGTTCCCATGTTGAGGTATCCGTGTTCTCTGTATTGTGATGTTTTTATCTGTGTGTGATTGCTACAGTTCCCCTCAGCCAAAACACACAGCCCTCTGAAGGCACACACAGGGCCGGCTTTAGCTGCCCTCCGAGGAGTATACGTCAATAAAACATGAGCTCCTGCATACACACACACGCGCCCTGCACACACACACACGCCAACTCACACATTAACACACACACCGAGGCCTGCCTCAGCCTGTGCATTTACACTGCTGTGAACACCGGCACTAAGTGGAAGTTTGCACGCAAACATGGCGGCCACGGGAGTTACCTCAGGCCAGCTGCTCTGTCATCCAGCGAATCAAGCGCACCCCTCTGCTCCCTGGCCATCACCGCCGGATCCGATTTGACTGTGGGGTATGTTTATTTAATGAGCACCGTTTGTCCTTTTATACCCTGCCCTGATCTTTCAAGACCTTCCCGTCACTCCCATGCTCCCAAGGGACAAGGCAAAGGGGAAGGGTGAGAAAGCGGGAGAGAGAGAGAGAGAGAGAGAGAGAGAGAGAGAGAGAGAGAGGGAGAGAGACAGAGAGAGAGAGAGAGAGAGAGAGAGAGAGAGAGAGAGTGAGAAAAGAGTGGGTCCCACATGGGAATGCTTGTGTGTGCGTGTAGTGTGGGAACTGTTGGTGCAGCAGGCTGGTTTGTTGGTACATCAAGCGATAGCAACAAACTCTTCTTGTGAAAGTTCTTCATGCTGAAAGGCTTCATGTGGGCCGCTCAGCACAGCAGAGGATCAGAGAGAGCAGAGGGCACTCACACGCACACACACACACACACACACACACACGCACACACACACGCACATATATTGCAATTATGAACAAATTTTTTTAAGAATTCATAGACTTCACATATATATTGAAACACACTTGATAAAATGGAAATAGTTTTGAGTCAACAGGTAAACAGAGTCAAAAAAAAATTGTGAAATGAGCACAAACTGAAATGCAGATTGTGTTGTGCAATGTGAAGACGCAATGTGACATTCTTACACCATGAAAGGATTGTGAGACAGTAGCATTGGACATGCTCTTTCCATGTGTTTCGTCACTTTAAAGGTTTAGCTACTGTAACAGTTACGTTTAAGCAAATAAAACAACTTTTATTAAAGTTAGGGTTAGGGTTAGGTTTAGGCAACTAAAACAATTTGGTTAAGGTTTTGGTCATGGTTAAAAAAGAAAAAAAAATTGCTGAAATTGAAAACTCCATTCCCAGTAGGAAGGTTGTTGCCATGAGTTGGGAATTGAACCCAGGTTGTCGGAGTTGAAGGTTTATGTCACCACCCATCCGAGAACAATGTCATTTAAATTCACACCAAATACACACCAAGTAGTGAAACGCCTGAAAATGCAGGTCTTGGTCTTCTTTCAAGTGTACTGCGATGTGGTTTGTTAAGAGAGAGAATGTAATCCGGATGTTGATGTCTGATAACTAGCAGTTATAATAAACTATTTTAACAAATGGGTCTTGAGAAGTGATTTGAAGGACAACACTGATTTAGCCAGTCTAACCTCCTCAGGCAGGGCACCTTTTGTCTTTAGCCTAAAGCCAAAAGAGCCCTGCTTGAGGATCTATGGCTGCGCTCTGGCTCTTAAGGGTTAAATGCTCCAAGATGTAGCTAGGAGCAAGGCCTTCACAAACCTTTAGAGTTATCAATAAAATCTTGAAATCAATTCTACAGCTGACAGGCAACCAATGTAAGGATGCTAAAATAGGAGTAATGTGGTCCCTTAGTCCTGGTCAAAAGCTTTGCTGCAGCATTTTGCAGCCCTCTTATTTCCACGTCTGTCCAATTCAACATTTTTGCCAATCCTTTGTTAAAAAAGCTCTAGCCTGTTGTCTACTGGTTTGTATTTCCCTCCAGCTGGCACAGTACAGCTGGCACGGAATAAATTGATCACCTCCATGAGAATTTTGTGATTGGTTCACACAGTTCGACAGCAGAGCGTCCTAACCTTGTGTATGCTTGTGCCGTGAATGTTACGAGATTGTTCACACACACGGCCGATACGGAACTTTACCAGAAATGTCACAATGTCTTGAGCGGTGAAATTTGGCAGAACTGATTTACCTGCATTTCAACATCGGCTGCATTTCAAACAGGAGCCCGGTGCTGATAAATTTACTGAACAGGCTGCATGTGTGAAAGTGGCTATTGAGAGACAGGACCTATCTAGTTTTGGCAATTAGTTGGAGAAAACATGACTGAACGAGCTTTTTAGGATATTGCTCGAGGTTTAAACTTTAAACAAGGTTTAAACAGGTTTGTCATGTTTAGCTAAAGTTACAGGGACTGGAAATGGATCTCAGGTTACCTGACAGGTTACCAAAACTCTGTCCATTGACTGACAAAAGCAGCAAGCACAGCCAACTTCTTCACTTATGGCCAATTTAACTCCTGCCTAGCATTGACTCTTCAAACCTCCTTTCTTCTTCCTTACAGAGGATTGGATGATGCCAGGAGAAACACTGGGGAGTCATCTTCTAGTGTATGACCACCAGATATGACCTTGAGCTCCTCAACAGCCTGGACGTTGATGCCTTCCTGTTGTCGCTCAGGGGGTTTCTTTGCCAGGAGAGGAAACCCCTCTGAGCTCCTCTCAGATCAGGGCACACATTTCCAAGGAGCCCAGAGAGAGCTCCAAGAGGCCTTCTGGTCAATGACACCACAATCTGCATCCCTCTCAATCCCCCAAATGCTCCACACTTGGGCGGTGCCTAGGAGCGTGAGATCTACTCAGTCAAGGCAGCTCTTCAAGTAGTCATTGGAAATCAGCCAGTTTCAGATGATGTCCTCCTAACCCTTGTATTTGAGGTGGAAAATATCTTAAATTACACACCATTGGGATACGTGCTTTCAGATGTGGCAGATCCAGACCCTGAAACTCCAAAAATGCTGCTCATGGGGACGCTTCTCTGCCACAAGCGTCCTATGCTCAGAGACCCTCACTTGGCAATGTCACCCTCGTTGGTGACAAGTTGTGGACGATTACTTCTGGGCACAATTCATCCACCGCTACCTTCCAACTCTCCAGGAACACTGTAAATGTAAACAGTCCCTCAGGAAACTGCCTCACAACTCGGTTGTCATGATCATAGATCCCCAGCTTCCACGTTCACAGCAGTCCGTTGGAAGAATTATGAAATTCGATCCAAGTGCAGATGGACATGTCAGATTGACTGAGGTAGATTAACGAGAAGTCCTACCTGTGGCCAACTGCCCATCTGATTCCCTTGCCTGCCATTCCTAATGATGACGATGATGAGAAGAGTTAATCAATTCAGTCAGTCTGGGAATTCAAGGATACTACAACTGAGCCATACCTATCTAGGTGCGGCTAGATTCCCTGAACTTCCCTTCACTCCCCAAATATCCACTAACCTTCCTAACTGACATCCAATTGTCCACTATAGCTATCCACCTTTCCTTTTAAATGTAGTGTGAGTGCACCCCACTCACTCTCTATGCCATTGGGAAACCTGACAGGAAGGCACAGCCTGTGCTGTGCACACCTCCTTCCTACATCACGTTCTCAAAGTTATGTATTTTGTTCATGGGGAACTAAACCATGTTACCAGTTTATCATGTTAGTTAAATATGTGATATAGTTTGTAATTTTTCCCTTCTTATGCCGTGGTCTTGTTTCCTTCCTACCTGTCTTGCTGCGCACCAAGCCATTGTTTCATTGTGATACAATGTATCCTATACCCATGGCGCTATTGAAGTTGGTTATACAATGGAATGGTATGTTTATGCAAATTGATGCAATTAAGTGATCCTTTTATGTTTGATTGGTCTATTGACGCCTGCTCTTTATGTTAATGTTGTTTTTAATTGCCATTGGCCACTTGCACATGCACACTGATCATTTCTCTGTTTGGCCCTCAATCCCATTGAAGACAATGACAATGTCTTTAATCATGCATCCAGATTTACTTATTTGATTAATTACAAATGCTCATTTATTCCAATACACTGGATCTGTATATCTATCATTGATAATAATCATCTATTATTACCTGATTTATAAGATGATGCCTCAATATTAATAACTTTAATAATTACATTATCTGATACACTATTTGATCTATTTCATCCTTGATAATGGTAATGTGTCCATTGCATCAACTTGCTTGTAACCAGTTGAACAAAATACTATTTTGTTCCTTTATACAATTGCTTTCTGTAACAATTCTTAGATTGTTAATTCTTTGTTCCTATTTATTATTGACTAATTTAATATTGACTATTATTGACTAATAGCCTGTCACTGTAACTCTGTAACTACCTGCAACTCAAAGATATAACTAAACCTTCAAGTCAATCGCCTATTATTTTGTTACTCCTACTACTGAAATTCTTTGTAATTGTGTGTTGAAATGTGATACACAAATATTATCAAAACGATAATGATGATGATAACGATGATGATGGTAGTTATTATTTTGATTGTATAGATGAATATAATAGTAGTAGTAGTACGACACACAGGTGTGCCTCAGCCTGCAAGAATCCCTTTTCTAAACTTTGGTAAGACGTCCAACTCAACAAACTTAGGAACATCATTGAACCGATGAAATGCTTTGCATTGTCCAAGTTTGAAGCTCTGTGCCCAGTAACAGTTCTGTCAAACTTTGCTAATTAGTATTGGCAATGAGAGTTGGATTTATAATAATGAGTGTGTTATCATTTTAGATCCAGACTATTGGGGTATTAAATGGTCTGGTTGGGGGGACATCAAGCGTGGATTGACGCTCACAGGCCTTTATGAGCTGGATGCTCAGACATGAATTAAGCCAGAGCCATTGATTACAGGCACACTTTCCCAGGCATGAATCAAGCTTAGTCCTAGACTCAAGCTTTTATTTTTCTCTTCATTAAAAAACACACTTGACATACCACAGATTTCCCATATGTACAGGTGAATGGACAAGGATAACGTTTAGTTCGATTTTTTTTTTCATTGTTTGTTTATAAAATGAAACATTTCTGTTGTAATTGTACAAGTCAAAATTTATATTTATGATAAGATAAAATAAGTTGAAATTTTATTGAGCCCTGTAGGGCAGAAGCAAATGTAATAGGATACAGGAGGGAAAAGGAAAATAGAATATAAGCACACAAATAGAACATAAAATAGACAATAAAACAGCAGCAATAATATCCTACTATAAAATGAGGAAAACTCTGTCCTTCTGTCTGTCTGTCTGCATCCATTTTGCTCCTCAATGGGTTGGCCAATCAATCTGAAACTGCACATGGGCATTGAGCATTGGCATAGGCAGGGACTGATGAAACTGATTTTTCCATTTTCCCAAATTTACGCTGTTTAACACTGTTCCTTACCGATTGCCATTTAGTCAACCTTAGCAACTTATTCATCCATAAATGTATTGAATCATCAACAGGCAATGCCATTTGTTTGCTGTTACACTTGGCTTTTCACTTGGCATATTACAAAAACTGCTCTAATAGCTTGAACTCTTTGAACTGTTCAGTTGTGTCTCCCTCTCTCTTTCCCTATCTCTTTCTCTCACTGTCCCTCTCTTTCTAACCTCTTTCTCCCTCTCTCCTCCTCCTCTCTTTTTTCTCAGATTACTCCTCTGTTTCTCTCTCTCTCTCTCTCTGATCACTCCTCTTTTCTCTCACTCTCTCTCCTCATCCTCCTCTCTTTCCACCTGCTCTTCTCTCTTTGTCTCCCTCCTTTCTTCTTCACCTCTCTGTGAATGGACAGGTCTGCTCATTAAGGACAGTCTTTATCATTTAATGAAGCCGTTGGATTAGAGGTGATTCTGACCGGTGGAAGGGGAGAAGTGAGGAGGGGCACAGGGAGTGGGAGCGAGGTGGAGGAGATCAGCTGCCTGTTGCACCAGCTGAATGTGTTTGATCGCAAGTTAGGGAGAGTCTATACTAACCATTACACTGAAACTAGTTAGCTTGACACTAGAACTTGTGTTTGTTTAGTTGCACCATGGAGACAAAGACTGTGATCGAATGGGAAGTTTTTTTCTCCTGCTCAAATGCAAAGTGCAGCTGAGAGAGAGAGAGAGCAAGAGCTCAAGGCATGCAAGGGGCCTTACATCATTCTCACTGTTCTAAAACACAAGGTTTGACAACTTGCAAGCTATCTAATTAGTGTTAGTTAGCTAACCTGAAGTAACAAAGGAGATAAAGTGGTTGTAAGGTTTCTGTGGTGGAGTACCCCTTACATACTGCAGGATAGCAGCAGCTGCTGAGATGTACCACGAGGAGGAAGAAGCACAGCATCCACTCAGACGTCAAGTTCATCAAAACTCTCATTTACTGCACTTTTGACATGGCCATATTTACAAAGACAAAACAGCAATACAGAGGGACAGGGATTCCCCTCTACCCACAACCAGGCCACCCGACAACTGAATACCCCCCCAGTATATAAATGCCCTGAGCCTAACCACTGCAAATCCCAATAGGGCTGACATTTACAAGAAAAGCTGCAACAATATATACATATGTTAAGTACTTAACATTTTATCTTTACACACTCTTTTCCAACACCATATAAACATTTACATTTTGCCCAACTATACATTTAACCCCTAAACAATCAGACACACAACTTAACTCCCTTACAACCTCCCCCCCCCTCTCCTCAGTCCACTTGGTCTCCCCCCAATAAGGCTGATTGAAATCACCAGGGCCTTGTCAGCAGCACTCTCATGGGCGCGCCTCCACGACAATGCTGAAACAGGAAGTACACCTCAGAGAGAGAGTGGATGATCAGAAACAAACCCGAAGCACAAACAGAAACATCTCTTGAAAATAATCCAGCTAATGCATTAAACTAAATAGGATCCATCTTTAGTAAAACACAACACCAAAAGAATAAACAAAAGAATGAAGACTTAGTGTCTGAATGTATACATATACAATGTATGGAAATATATGTGTGCATAGAAACGTACACCTGTTTAGTGAGGGGCTGCATGCGGATCCCTCACATTTCCCTCCCCTTCGAAAGGCTCGCATTCCTCGATGCGAGACAGGAAATCAGCCACCGTGTTCTGCTTCCCTGGCACGTAACGAATGTAGAACCGGTAGGGCTGCAGGGCCATGGACCATCCTGTGATGCGGCTGTTCGTGTCCTTCATTGCCCCCAGCCACTGGAGTGCTCTGTGGTCCGTCTCAAGGGTAAACTCCCTTCCCAACAGGTAGTACCTGAGACAGTCAATCGTCCACTTGATGGCCAAGCACTCCAACTCCACGGTAGAGTACCTGGTCTCCCGGGGGAAGAGTTTCCTACTGATGTAGGCCACCGGCTTCCTCTCCTCTCCCTCTCCTTGCAGAAGCACCCCGCCAATCCCCCTGCGCGATGCGTCTGTCTGGACGGTAAAGGGCAAGTTGAAGTTTGGGCTCTGAAGCACTGGCTCCTGGCTTCTCCTGGAAAAGATCTGGTGGAAGAATGGCCTCCAACTCCTGCTGCTGTGTTACAGAGAGATATGAGAGATCAAGTGAGGCAGAAGAATGACTTGTAGGTGTAAACTCACCCTCGACATCATCCTCCTCTTCCACTGCCCGAACGAACAACTGCTGACTGGGTGGGGGTTCCCGGGTTTTCCACTCCTTCAGCAGATTGATGTGGAATGTCTGCTTTGGGTTTCTCCTTTCAGGCCTCTCAATCTCATAGGTGGTGGAGCTCAACCTCCTGACAATGGTGTATGGCCCCTGCCATTTTGCCAGCAATTTGTTCTCCTCTGTTGGCAGAAGCAAAAGTACCTGCTGTCCTGGTTCAAAGGACCTCTTCCTGGCCGCTTTGTCATACCAGGTTTGCTGTTCACGCTGGCTTCTCTCCATCTGCTTCCTCACCAGCTTTGTCGTCTGCTCCATCTTCTCCCTCATCTTTAGAACATAAGCGAGAATGGTGGTTGATGCTTCGCCCTCTTTGCCAAGCCAGGACTCCTGGAGAACGTCAAGGGGACCCCTCACCTGCCTGCCAAACAAGAGTTCAAATGGCGAGAACCCAGTGGATGCTTGGGGCACCTCACGATAGGCAAACAAAAGGTAAGGTAGCCATCTATCCCAGTCCTTGCCATTGTTGGCGATGAACTTCTTCAGCATGCTCTTAAGAGTACGGTTGTACCTTTCCACCAGACCATCAGTCTGGGGGTGGTAAGGGGTGGTCCGAATACCCTTTATGCCTAACATCCTGTAGACCTGCTTAAGAGTATTTGATAGAAAGTTAGTTCCCTGGTCTGTTAGTATTTCTGAGGGGATTCCTACCCTAGAGAACAACTGGAGTAGTGCATAGGCTATCTGCTTAGCAGTGATGTCCCTGAGAGGGAAAGCTTCAGGATACCGGGTGCTGTAGTCACACACCACCAGAATGAAACGGTTCCCTGCCTGTGTCCTTTCTAGTGGCCCCACAATGTCCATGGCTATTCTACTGAAGGGGACCTCCATGATTGGAAGTGGTTGCAGTGGAAACTTAGGGACATTCTTTCCCCCTGACAGCTGACACACAGAACAAGCCTGGCAGTAATCCTGCACCTCAGTATGAACACCTGGCCAATAGAACCTGCTGGCAATCCTGTCATAAGTCTTTTTGAACCCCAAATGCCCTGCCCACGGAATATTGTGGCCCAGTCTCAGCACCTGTTCCCTGAGACCTTGGGGTACAACTAACCTCTCTGTCTCAGACTCCCCAGACTTATGATAAAGCAAGCCCTTCCTCAGGACATAGCCCTCCCCAACAGAATCACTGGCTGCTTCACCCTCTTGCACTGGAACTGCTTGCTTAAAAGCACCCTGCAGTGACTCATCTTGCCCCTGAAGCTGCTTAAAGTCACCCGGCAAGTCAATGCTACACCCCTCAGGATCTGATAAGCCCCCTGACCCCACTCTTATGGTTCCTGCCATTTTCTCCTGCCTTCTCTGGCCCTTAGTCTTTCTTACTTTTGCAGGGCTCTCAGTAGAAATGTCACACTCAAAATAAGGCAACTCTGACAAAGTGTTTGGCTCAACATGAACTGGACTTTGAGAAACCTGCTGCTGGCCTTGCACCACACTGTCTCGTTCAGCCTGGCCCCCAGCACTGTCTCTGTCCCTTACTACCTGAGCCTGCCTCTGTGACCTTGTTACCACATAGACCGGCTTACAAGATTGGACTAACTCCTGCAGGATAGGAATATCTTGGCCCAAAATAACCTGATGGGCTAGACTGTGCACTACCCCGACGGTTAACAGGTAAGTCTGGCCTGCCACTTCCACATACACTGCTGCAGTAGGATAAATTCAATGATCCCCATGAACACAAGAAATGTCAAGGCCGGGACCCCCCAGCTGGCCCTGGTCCCTCAAAACAGCTGGGTGTACTAAGGTCTGCCAACTACCTGTATCTAGTAGTGCGTGAGCTGGCTTCCCATTAATTTTAACCTCAGTTATCTGCTGCTTGCCTTCACACTGAACCTCCTCATGCCCTGGTCGGGGCACAGTACAAAAGTAGGCTGGCTTGGCTTTCCTGGAAGGGCACTCTGGCTTAATATGTCCCTCCTGGCCACAAAAATAACAAACAGGCGGCTTTGCTGAAGGTTTAGGCTTACTGGGAACTACACTTTTCTCCATGAATTTAGCTGACCCTACCACTTGACCTGGACCACCGCCCACACCATACCCCACAGACCTACCCTGCATGACACTGGACTTCTGTTGTGGGTCGTACCGGAAAGCCTTGGGTCCCCGTCTAGCTGCAAGGAAGTGCTCCACCAGCTCCGCGGCCTCTCGTGCTGATTCTGGATTGCGTTCTTTGACCCAAACTCTGAGATCGGGTGACAGGGAGCGGTAAAACTGTTCCAGGATAAGAATCTCACCAACCTGTTCCTTCATCTTCTTCTCAGGCTGCATCCACTTCTGATAAAGGTCTTTGAGTCGGTTGTAGAACTCTCGCGGGGTTTCGCCCGGCTGAACATCAGGCTCCCTGAATCTCTGCCTGTAAACTTCTTCATTGATTTCATATTTTGTTAATATGGCCTCTTTCACCAGTTTATAATCACATGAATCCTCAGCAGCCATAGCCACATACGCAGCACGGGCCTTGCCAGTTAGATGCGGTACCAGTCTTACCGCCCAGTCCATCTCGGGCCACTGGTAAGCCGCTGCTAGACGTTCAAATGTGGTTAGATACTGTTCGATGTCATCCCCCTCCTCCAACTTGGGAATCGCCGACTGAGCCCAGCCCCTCACTGCTGGCTCATTCCTGGTAGGGGACTGAGGAACTGGTGCTGCCTGATGCTGTGAGGAAGGTCCTGGTTGGGGCTGTGGTTCACCCCTCTGCTGCGTCTCTAACTCATCTCTGAGGCTGGTGACTTGGACCTGCACCTGCCGCCATCTTTTTTCTTGCTTGACAGTCTCCTTGTCCCACCTTTCACTCAGATCACTCTGGAACTGAAGACATTTCTGCAACATGCTGACCATGGAGTTCATATCTGCTGACACCGGTGGCTCCTCCCTGGACTGCGTAGCTAGAGGAAACCCCCCTGTACCACCCTCCTCCAGGCTCTCCACCGGTGCAATTTCCCCCACCTTGACCTTTGACTGAAGTTTCGGCCCCATGCTTGCTCCTTTATTGTGCACACTCAGGATGGTGACGTCGCATCCCACTTCTGACACCAAGTGTAAGGTTTCTGTGGTGGAGTACCCCTTACATACTGCAGGATAGCAGCGGCTGCTGAGATGTACCACGAGGAGGAAGAAGCACAGCATCCACTCAGACGTCAAGTTCATCAAAACTCTCATTTACTGCACTTTTGACATGGCCATATTTACAAAGACAAAACAGCAATACAGAGGGACAGGGATTCCCCTCTACCCACAACCAGGCCACCCGACAACTGAATACCCCCCCAGTATATAAATGCCCTGAGCCTAACCACTGCAAATCCCAATAGGGCTGACATTTACAAGAAAAGCTGCAACAATATATACATATGTTAAGTACTTAACATTTTATCTTTACACACTCTTTTCCAACACCATATAAACATTTACATTTTGCCCAACTATACATTTAACCCCTAAACAATCAGACACACAACTTAACTCCCTTACAACCCCCCCCCCCTCTCCTCAGTCCACTTGGTCTCCCCCCAATAAGGCTGATTGAAATCACCAGGGCCTTGTCAGCAGCACTCTCATGGGCGCGCCTCCACGACAATGCTGAAACAGGAAGTACACCTCAGAGAGAGAGTGGATGATCAGAAACAAACCCGAAGCACAAACAGAAACATCTCTTGAAAATAATCCAGCTAATGCATTAAACTAAATAGGATCCATCTTTAGTAAAACACAACACCAAAAGAATAAACAAAAGAATGAAGACTTAGTGTCTGAATGTATACATATACAATGTATGGAAATATATGTGTGCATAGAAACGTACACCTGTTTAGTGAGGGGCTGCATGCGGATCCCTCACAGTGGTTGAAAACAAAATGGACGAGAAAGTTAGCTTGTGCTCAGTAGCTAAAATTAAAGTTACTCACCGGGAAACTGTAAGAGGCTGCTTCACTCCAGGCGCTGCTAATATTTTCTCTGTCATGGCAGGGTTTATTTGTTTGATTGTACAAACAAGGGGGTTCAGAGATGACTAAAATACACTTCTCCATTTTCTCCATTCTGACTTCTGTTGTTTTTGCCTTCTCCTCAGATTTAGTCCCTCTTGGGTAAATAGATTGGTCAATTGGTCAACTTGGAGCTAACAGGGGAGCACCCAAAACTCACTGTGTTTAAAATTATAGTTTGGTGCATAGTTTGGAGGAGCTGTGCGCCTGCTGCAACTGTTGAAATTGAATGAGAAAAAGGTGTGTTCAAAAAAGCATCCTATGCGATCACGACCTTAAGGTATATCTGAGTAGAGCGTAAAGGGACAACTAACCATAACATCAACGTCACACACAGTGATGTTTCCACCTTCTGAGACCAAAAATGTGCGTGCCAAAATCTCATAGTTAGCATATAGTTATCTGATTTAACATCACCAAATGTCAACAAAGTGCTACGAGATCTCGTACAAAGTATGAAGATTAATTTGTGTACCCACTGCTACAACCACAGACATAAATAATAAATAAACCACAGACAATACTGACATAAATTTGTGTAACCGTTACTTTCAGCAGGGTAAAAGCTATGTAGTTAGGCCTTAGGGAAAACAAATTAATATCTAGCTAAAAGTGTAGTGTGCTACTGAAGTAATACTGAAGTAAACTGTGCTGTATTTGTTCTTGCCAGTCATCCAGCAAGTTTCCCCATCTATCAAATCAATGCTCCATGCCAACAGCTATGTCATCATCCATAAAATTCCTAGCATCTCATCAGAAACTGCGATCAGAATAGAAATTGTGCTTTCTCTGTTACTGATGTTTGTCCTAAGTGTGTCCCACAGTATGCTGTGGTGATTTGCTATGTTTTTATTGTATTTCATGTGTTTGTGTTATGCTTATTTGTTTCTTTTTCATTATGTATTTTTATTATGTGCTTATTATGCTTTTATAGTGCACCCTGTCTGCAAACTCAGTTTCCCTGATGGAACGATAAATGTTTGAATTTAATTGAATTTCATAAACATTGAAGTGCAGGAAGGCAGATTTTAGCGACTGAAAGGTGAGCATGAAAGAATGCCACACATCTCCCCATGACTTCTAAGGAGGAGAGGTAGGGAACAGATATCTCATCTGATATCCATATTCACACCACATAAGAAAAAGTTTTGATATTCAGTTTGAAGAAGAGCAGGACTTCAAGCTTTGTCCTGATGTAGGTCCTTGAGGGGATAGAAACATCAATGAGGTGTTGGAGCTTTTAAGTGTGGATGCAGGCTGTGCTTGTATTCTCCTGACTGCAACCAAGGAGACTGTACTTGCTGCAGGCTGCTGTGTCTGTATTGAGATCTCAGCCTCAAC
The DNA here is from genome assembly GCF_046629955.1 of Centroberyx affinis. Classification (NCBI taxonomy): domain Eukaryota; kingdom Metazoa; phylum Chordata; class Actinopteri; order Beryciformes; family Berycidae; genus Centroberyx; species Centroberyx affinis. The sequence goes on along the minus strand of NW_027283189.1, from coordinate 83,290 downwards.
AGACAACTAACAAACAGTGAGAGCAGGCGGTCTCGGCTCACTGTTCCTCTCACTCTCTTCCTGTGTTCCAATTCTTCTCCTTCTCTCACACTCACTCTTTCCCTCTCTTCTTCTCACTGTTTCACCTCTCTCTCCTCTCTTGCTCCTCTTCTTCCTCTCTATGTCTTGCTCTCTCTCTCTCTCTCTCTCTCTCTCTCAAATTCAAATAGGCAGATACATTGACAACATTAACCAGTCAACTTTAAATAAAATGACAGGATTCAACAGTAATTCATGTACTATGATCTTATTCATTTTTATAGCTCCAAAATTATTTATTTACCTGTATTTACATATTGCACAAAATAACTTAGAATAACGTAACCAACATCACTGACCTGTAGACTTGACATACTTGACAATCACTTCCCAGTTTTGACAGTATTTTGAAACTAGAAATAACCGCCTCGCGGTTGTATGCCTCCGCCAACAGTTGTAGAATGACCTAAGATCGTTTTCTCAGCTACAGTGGTAAGCAAAACATTATGATGTCACAGTGAAGTTGACCTTTGAACTTTTGGATATAAAATGTCATCACTTCATCATTTTATCCTATTAGACATTTGTGTGAAATTTTGTCATAATTAGCGTATGAATTCTTGAGTTATGGCCAAACACGTCTTTTGTGAGGTCACAGTGACCTTGACCTTTAACCTTTGACCACCAAATTCTAATCAGTTCATCCTTGAGTCCAAGTGGACGTTAGTGCCAAATTTGAAGAAATTCCCTCAAGGCGTTCCTGAGATATCGCGTTCACGAGAATGGACGGACGGACAACCCGAAAACATAATGCCCCCACCCACGGCTGTTGCCGGCACAGAGGCATAAAAATATGTTGCCAGATTAATATGTACCTTAAAGGTGTTGAATTTGCAATGGATTTATTTGTATAATATGGTGTTAATTTCTGTACTGTTCAGTGCTGCTTTACGCTCAATGTAACTAGTTTTGGACCATTTGTATTTGGGAGGGAGACTAAGGAGTTTCTGGTGAAAGAGATGGTTCCACAAAATAATACAAAAGTATAAAAATAACCTGGCAGTGATTAGACAGGGGCTGTTGTGGCGTAATTGTAAAAGCAATGTCTGTTATAATCAATCAATCAGTGTCTTTTATAGTGTAATCAACAACACTACGTCCTAACTTTGAGTCCAGAGACTCACCCCTTGTTCTGCCATTGACAATACATAATCCATGTTTTTTTACAGAGCTGAAGAAACTTCTCACACTTTTGTTTACAGTGTGTTCATAGCTCTGTCCTGCTGGGAGAGGATATGACTGCTGCATGGAGAGATCTGACTAAATAGGTGTTGATTTCCTGTTGTGCTAATGTAGTCAACCTCTCTACCGGTTCTGGAATTGAGATCACCACATAACAGAACTGAACCCAGTGATTGGATGTTGTTAAAAACATCCTCCGAGAAATAAGTACAATTAGATGGTGGTAGACATCCGTATTAACACTGCAAGTGCTATTCTTTAGTTTGATCCAAATTAATGTTTTCCCTCTTTTTATGGGAACAATGCTATTCATTAAGTCTTTTTTTGTGCCTTATAATGATGCCCCCTCATTCTCTTCCACATTTTGTCTTGGGATTTTTCAAAGATGGTACTGTGAGCTGTCTGTAGTTTTTAGGGCAGTGGGTTGTTACGTCTTTGTTGCACCATGTCTCATGCAGGATAACATTTTCTATGTTTCGGATATTGCAGAAAAAAGTCTGGGTCTGTGCTTTTCATCCCCAAGGTTGAAGAGAACAAACCTTGGATGTTCCAGCTGCTTATATTAAAGGATCTCATCTCTACTGTCTTCCATTTTTGGGTTAATATTTACAGATATGTTGTCTAATATGCAGTCTTAGGGGTAACACGTTACACAGTAATGCGTTACTGTAATCACATTACTTTTTCCTGTAACAGAGTAAGGCATCACTGTTCCAGTTTCAGTAATCACATCACAGTTACTCATCTAACAGATCGGTCATTACTTGTGTTTCATTCTTCAGCCCCTTTAACCTCTTTTCATTGGTGTAATATCTATGAAACATTCCCCTCGTCTTCTGCTGCCTTCAGGTCCTGTCAGAAATATCAGAATTACAGCAGAGAGACATGAACGAGCAACAAAGTGGCTTTGCTCTACAATATTTATTGTCCCAATGAACGCAGTAAGCCTAGCACAATCGTTTTAACGGAATGCAAAAGTAATGTAATGAGTAGTGTAACTAATTAGGGAGTAGGCCTAATAAGGAAAGTAATTCATTACTTTCCTTATTAGGCCTTATTTTTTACATAAATAATGTGAAATTGATTACTTTTTTCCAGTAATGGCCACACAACACACAATATGTGGTAACAGTCTATTATGAGGTAAATCTGTAAACCCCATTGTATCTTCAAAAATATAATGATAATAATAAATTAAATGCTAAAATTGTAAATTTAGAGTCACGCTGGTCTCGCTGATGTCATTATCTCTCTCTGTCTCTCTCTCTCTTTCTCACTTCTCTCTCCTCTCCTGTTCCTGAACCTCTTCTTCTCTCATTTTTTCTCTCCTCTCCCCCTCTCTCTCTCACTCTCTCTCTCTCTTTCTCTCTCTCTCTTACCTCTCTCTTTTCCTGTTCCTGAACATCTTCACATTCTCCCACCCCCCTCCCTCTTACCTTTCTCTTTCTATCTCTTTCTATCTCTTTCTGCTCCCCCCCCCCCCCCCCCTCACCCCCCCCTTTTTTTTGTTTCCTATCTCTCCATCAGTTCAATTCAATTCTATTCAATTCAATTTGATGTGCTTTACTGGCATGAATGTTAGACAAACAATATTGCCAAAGCTCCTATTACAATGGTAAATATAATAATAATAATAAGACAATAAGTAAGAATTAATTTAGCCCACACATGTTGGTGTGTGTGTGTGTGTGTGTGTGTGTGTGTGTGTGTGTGTCTGCACATTCAGCTCCTGCACTCAGAACCTCCTCTTCATTCTGATTATCAGTAGGTAGACTGTGTGCATCTCTCCCTCTCTCACACTTTTCCCTCTCTCTCTTCTTCCTCTCTGCTCACTTTTTCTCTCTCTCTCGTGTTCCTCATCTTGAACTCTCTCTCTCTTGGTTTCTCTCTCCCCCTCTGTCTCTTCTTCTCTCTCTCTCTCTTCTTGTTCCTCTCCTTCTTCCTTCTTCTTTTCTTTCTGTTTCTCTCTTCCCTCTTTCTCTTCTGGCTCTCTCGCACCCCCCTCCCCTCCCCTCTCTCTCTCTCTCCCTCTCTCTCTCTCCCCACCCTATAGGGATACAGACTCAGTAGAATTACCATCCTCTTGATCTATAATTACCACACAACTCTCTCTACCCCTCGCTCCTCGCTCCCTGGCTCCCTTCCTCCCTGCTTGCTTGCCAGCCAGTCTCATGGTGTACACATGCTCAGGATACATACATCATTATTAAAATGTTGTTCCGATTACAGCTCAGTCCTATAGGTGCGAGGGAATGTGAGAATCAGTGGGTTGTTCCAGGAGGATGTTGTACACGTATGATGAACGCATCACACTTAAGACATGTATAGTGAACGAGCCATAAAGAGGAAATGCGGGAAATACGATGTGTGTTTATTTATTTTGAATATAGGTATTGATAGTCGAACGCCGCATACGCCATCAAAATACATATAATCACAGTATCGAACGTCTTTAGAGTGTAGAGGGCTTTCAGGTGACGTTACACACCCTCTGGCGGCCATATTGGAGGTCTTCCAGTAAATCAACTTGTGTTGCTGAATTATTTTCTACCTTTAGTTGTTCACCATTCGAGCACCTAGTTAACGGGTGAAGTTGAGGCAGTAAACTGTTTCTACAAGGCCATATTGGATCGAGGTCCACAGCTCTTGGGCAACAGTGATTGTGAACACCTGATTCTGTTTCAAGGTGCAACTTGACCTTCTCCACATAATTGAACAGACGTACAACAGAATTGAATAGACATGTTTAAATTCTGTGCTGTTTTTGACTGGGAACTGATCATTTCATCACTGATCCATCTGATTGATTTAGTGTTTAGATAATGTCACCTTGTTAGCTAGCTAACCATAGTATCTGGTCAGCTAACCATCACTGTGTTATTGTTAACACATCTGATTAGCACACTAGCTAGTGTATTAGTAGCAGCTAGCGCTAGCATGTTAACATTAACATCAGTGTGTTTGCCAGCTAGCTAACAGTTTGTTCAGGTTAACTGAGCTGACTCTTCTCAAGCTACAACTCAGAGTGTTTTGGAGTAGAGACTAGGGCTAAAGACAAGACAGTTTACTGTGTCACAGTAACCTACATTTAGAAACAAATCCACCTTATCACACTGCTTACTTTTACTGAGAACATTACTGAATTTACCTCCACCCACACCACAGCAATCTTGCTCTTTTTCTAGTCTGGTTGTTAGCCATTATTTGCATGCAGCATTCTCCAGTGGACCTCCATGATGGCGCCAGCGGTGGTTGCTGATTTGTGACACAGCTGCTGTTACCAACGCAACGGGTAAAGTTTTGTTCGAAGTTGCATAACTAGGCTATATTAATAGAAAAACAGGTGAAAAAGAAGGAATAGCTGTAGCTATCTGGCTATCAATAAAATATGGCTGGTCATGTTACATAACTGTTGGAATGCGATTTTCATCAACCAGATAAAAAGAAAATACAATGTGAATAAATTAGAGAGAATAATGTATAGGAACCTTCAACAATGCCAACAATCTATGATGGCAGTGCTTAATCAAGACCATACATTTTTGTGTAACTGTTCAAACTAATCACTGACTTTTCAACATGTACAGCAATAGTTTGATGTTAATTAATGTGGAAATGGGAATACTGTGATTATGCCATGGGTCATGTAAACACCTTAATCTAATTATGTTAAATCATCTAAACCCCAATTATATTAAAGCTAATTAATATAACATATGCCATTTGGTGGTCTCTTTTATCCAAAGAGGCTTTCAGTACCATGGCTTCATAGCTTTCCAGCGTGTGTTCTCCCAGTGGGAATTCAACCCTGAGCCTTAGAAGTGTTGGTGCCATGCTCTCCCCAGGAGCTATACATATATCCATATTATTATGCTATTAGAGAGTTATTGCAATTTGATTAATGTCATCTGGGTATTCAGAGTAAGCCTGTCCATTTGCATTCTACTGAGTGGTAACACTTTGCCGTGAGACCATCATATCTTAAAGGAAAAATCCCCCCTCCGATATTCTTACACTGTTTTATATCGGTAATCTGTGATGTCTTGTGCATTCCAGGAGTTATTTGGTGGTGAAGTGTTGTAATTTACTTTTTTGGCGAACTTTCCACTTTCCCTCAACCGACCTCGTCTGTTTCTGCTTCAGTTAGTGATTTCCTATGTTTCCCAGCATGCATTTCGCCAACCTCCAGTGAAATTGCCTGGACTGTTAATGACCAATAAACGAAAAGATAGCGAGTTTTCACCAATTAAAAAAAAAGTAAGAGCATTCTGGTCTCTCTCCTGCTCCTGTGGGTGTAGAAATCGGTCTCTCTGCCTCTTCTACGATGGATTTCTCCCGGTATGATTGTTGAACGTCGGTGCAAATTGATGAGTCATGAAAGAAGCCCTTGAGCTTCAGTTCTGAGGGACTGACACTAAAACCTGCTATTTTTTTTTCCCTCCCATTAAACTCCACTGTAGCTGCTGGAAATATCTCAACATGATGTCACCTTGTTTATGTTTGGCCAGGTTTCCACAATGAGGCAATGAG
>NW_027283189.1:70000-72500 GCF_046629955.1 Centroberyx affinis | reverse complement strand
AGAGAGACAAAGAAAGAGACAGACAGATACAGAGAGAGAGAGAGCATCCAAGGTCACGAGTAAAACTTAACTCCAACCTTCACTTAATCTCTCTGATGTCATTTTGGAGGTGTTGTTTCTTCCATCCTTTACTTAAAACCCTCAGGTTTCCACTCAGCTGAAACTTTAGAAGACCATTTGGCTACCGGCACACCCCTTTAAGATCAATAGCAGGAGAAATTGCCCCTTTTAAGATCAATAGTGGCACTTAATGGCAGAGTTTTGGAGAATAGCGGAGGTCTTCTTTTAAATGGGGCTGCCCACCCTCGCAGTGTATTTGTTTTTTTATCAAGCTACAGGGAGAGAGGAGGAATCACAGCTCATTTTCAGTTTCAATAGGTGGAAATCACGCAAAGCCATTACCCACAAGGGAGAATTCATGACAGTTGTCACTGCTGGAGCCATCTTTCACCATTCAAATTTGCGCAGAAATAAATATCCACTGACTTAGCTCTCCCGTCTTGGACAGAGCTATAGTATGTTTTCTATTACAGCTTCCTCTCACAAACAACAAATGAGCTGGAAATGTGGCTTACTGTAATTACCTGGGTTGTAAAACAGGACTGGCTGTCCTCCAAACTGACCTCAGCATGGATGTCATGGATGGATAAGCTATATTTAGTGACGTTTTCATTTCAGAAACTTAGTCCGGGTAGATTGTTGTTAATGCAGTTAATGCATGGAAAGTACATGTTAGCATGTCAGGTAGCCCCTGCCTGGTGTCCAGCCCCCTGTGAATCACACAGTCTTTAGCACTTTTCGAATTTGCATGGCGATTCATAGGAGTCTGGCCGCAAGCCTATCCATCAGCAGTTAATTCTCGTATAGGTACTGTCTGAATAATAATATTGCTAATGATATAATCAATGAACACACCTAATTTCATTTTAAAGGTCCCATATTCTCCACTTTCCAGTGTTTTTCCAGTGCTGTTTCTGTCGCTGTGTCTTTAAGGCTCATTAATATTAACGACCCCTCTGTTCTGATTGGCGAGACACAGCGGCCCGGCAGCTACAGGTAGGGAAAACTGTCCGGTAATAAACAATGACAACCGCTCAACCGCTTTGAAAAAAACACTTTGTTAGTCTATTATTTCTTACAAAAATGATAATGAGCGAACCTTTGTGACGCCACAAAGTTACAGAAGTCCAAACGGCTCGTTTAGAGGCTCGCTTTTCTAATATGGATTGTGTGGATTTAGCTGGCGACTGTGCGTTTTGATACTTTCACCATGTTTAGATAGACCATCCAACTTCATATGTTTTACACCATATGGGACCTTTAATATTTTTGTACTGTGGTATATATATATTGTATATAAACCTGGCAACTTCCATAATTTATTTTGCACTTCTTTAAGCAGCGGTGCATGTAGACTGGCAGCAGCAGCCGACAAGGGAGAGTTAAAGTAACGGCTGAGGTAATAATAATATAATATAATAATAACCTTTATTTGTATAGCACCTTTCATACACAACATGCAGCTCAAAGTGCTTTACATCAACAAAAGGCAGATAAAAAGATAAAATTCATATAAAAGAACAAGCAAAATGCATTGCATTAAAAGAATCAAATCCAGTAAAATAGAAAGATAAAAGAACACAACAAATACTCCCACTTTTAGATGCACATTGTGAGTGAACCTAGTAGCATCAATACTGCAGGAGAAAGGTTGACTTTAGAGAAGTCTTTTTACCAAGATGTCTCATTTCAGAGTAAGCGTGTTGAAAGAGACATGCTTTAAGTGCTTTTGGGGTCGATTTGTTGGAGCGTTCATCGGCCCTATAGTACTGTATTGGAGAGCCGCACCCAGGCAAACAAGACATAATAACTCTGCAGTGAAGCGATGGATGAGATTTTGGTTAGAATCGATTGGTGTGATGGAAAAAGATGGGAAAAGAGGAGCCAGGTCGAAAATGACTGGAGCTATGCTTTAATGCAAAATGGGATATCAGAAAATAACAAAATATACACTATCAAAAGTTTGGACCCACCTGACTGAATGTTCTATATTTTTCATTCTCTTAAAGCCATTTTGATCTAAAGGCTTCTGCTTAAATGCTTGAAATTAGTTTCTTAGACAAATATAAACAGTGAAGTTGATCCTATGTATGAATTTCTTTCCAAAGCCTTTGCCTTTACATCAAGGCAAAGGGTGACTACTTTAAATAATCTAAAATATAAGATAGTTTTGACTTGTTTTAACACCTTTTTGGTCACTGCATAATTCCATTTGTGTCATTTCATAGTTTTGATGTCTTTACTATTATTCTAAAATGTGAAAAATAGCAAAAAATAAAGAAAAATGTGTGTGTCCAAATGTTTTTGACTGGTAGTCTAACTGATTTACATAATCATATCACTCTCTCTTCATGCCTAACATACAGCTGTTTAGTGATGGTTAATATCTCGTCTGGAAATGTGGCTCGAGCTCCTACATGCTGCATCACCTGCTCTGTTT